>NW_003852587.1:1818581-1873715 GCF_000181295.1 Otolemur garnettii
ATAGTTGATGCTATTTCAGAACTTGATATAGGTCTGTTCAACATTTCCACTTCATTCTGACTGAGTCTTGGGAGGTGGCATGCTTCCAAGTATTGGTTGATTTCCTTTGGTATGTCATATTTCTGCGAATAAAGTTTCTTGTAATATTCTGTAATATTAAGGATCTTTTGAATTTCTAAGAGATCTGTTGTTATTTCATCTTTACTGTTTCTGATTGATGAGATTAGAAATTTTACTCTTTTTGTCTTGGTTAGGCTGGCCAAAGGTGTATCTATTCTATTGACCTTTTCAAAGGACCAATTTTTTGATTTATTGATCTTTTTTATAATCCATTTATTTTCAATTTCATTTAATTCTGCTCTAATTTTGGTTATTTCTTTTCTTCTGCTGGGTCTTAGATTGGAATGTTCTTCCTTTTCCAGTTGTTTAAAATGTTCCATTAAGTTTTTAACTTCCTCTCTTTCTGTTCTCTTGAGGAAGGCTTGTAATGCTATAAATTTCCCTCTTAGGACTGCCTTTGTGGTATCCCAGAGGTTCTGATAACTCGTATCCTCATTATCATTATGTTCTAAAAATTTGGCAATTTCCTTCTTGATCTCGTCTTTGACCCATCTATCATTCATCATAAAGTTATTTAGCTTCCATGTTTGTGTACAAGACTGCAAATTCCTGTTGTTACTGAGTTCAACTTTTATTCCATGATGGTTTGAGAAGATGCATGTAATAATTTCTATTCTTTTAAATTTACTGAGGTTAGACTTGTGACCTAAGATGTGATCAATTTTGGAGTATGTTCCATGTACTGATGAGAAAAATGTGTATCCAGTGTATCCAGTTTTGTTAGGATGAAAAGTTCTGTATATGTTTGTTAGGTCCAAAAGTTGAATAGTTAAATTTAAATCTAAAATTTCTTTGTTCAGCTTCTTTTTGGAGGATCTGTCCAACACTGCCAAGGGAGTGCTGAAATCTCCGACTATGATGGAGCTGGGAAAGATCAAGTTGCTCATGCCAGTTAGAGTCTCTTTTATAAATTGAGGTTCATTCTGGTTGGGTGCATAGATATTGATAATTGAGATCTCATCATATTGAGTATTGCCCTTAACAAATATAACGTGGCCATCTTTATCTTTGGTTACTTTTGTTGGTTTAAAACCTATTGTATCTGCGAATAAAAGTGCAACACCTGCTTTTTTCTGCTTTCCATTAGCCTGGAATATAGATGACCATCCCTTCACCCTGAGTCTATATTTGTCTTTTAAGGTAAGGTGAGATTCTTGTATACAACAGATGTCTGGTCTGAGTTTTTGTATCCAATCAGCCAATCTGTGTCTCATTGGAGGACAGTTTAAGCCATTCACATTGATCGAAATTATTGATAAGTCTGGTGAAATTTTGTGCATTGAGTTGCTCAAAAGTCCAGTAGACATTTTTAATCCTTTTGCTTTTGTGGAAGTTGGAATTTTATCAAAAGTTTCTGGGTGGGTTTACTTTTGTGGTGGAGGATTGCACTGGTCATTATGAAGGTGGGTTTGAGAATTTCCTGAAGAGCTGGTTTAGTTATAGCAAATTTCTTCAACATGTGAATGTCATTAATGTATTTAATTTCTCCATCATAGCTGAAACTCAGTTTAGCTGGATACAGGATACTGGGTTGAAAGTTATTTTGTTTTAGGAGATTAAAAGTCGATGACCATCCTCTTCTAACCTGAAAGTTTTCAGCTGAGAGATCTGCAGTCATCCTAATACTCTTCCCCTTGTAGATTATGGTTTTCTTATGTCTGACTGTTTTCAGAATTTTCTCTTTCATCTTAACTCTGGTGAAGTTAATTATGATGTGTCTGGGGGACGTCTTCTTACTTTTGAGTTGTGCTGGGGTTCTGAAACTATCCCCTATCTGAATTTCAGAATCTCTTGGCATGTCTGGAAAATTCTCTTCCATAATTTCTTGAGAAAGAGCCTCAGTGTTTTGTGAAGCAACTTCATCACCTTCAGGGACTCCTATGAAGCGAATATTAGTTTTCTTCTAATTATCCGAGAGTTCTCTGAAAGTGAGATCTGTTTTTGCTCTCCATTTCTTTTGATCTTTGCACTCCTGGGCTTCTTCAAAAGCTTTGTCTTCAAAGTCAGAGATCCTTTCTTCTGCCTGTTCCACTCTGTTACGGAGGGATTCCACCATGTCTTTCAGAACTTGAGGGCTGCAACCTCTTATCTCAGTGTTTCAAAATCTTTGATCATTTTATCTTTGAAATCGTTCAGTTCTTGAGATATCTTTTGAATAATTTGTTGAAAAGTCTTTTGAATAATTTCTTGAACTCCTAATTCCTTCCTTTCTTCCATTCTTTTAATCTTTTTTGCTATCCACATTATGAACTAGATTTCTGATATCTCAACCATTTGCTTGTAGATGGGGTCTTCAATTGTGTCTTCCCCATTTTCCCATGGAGGCGTTGATCTACTCTGGTTATTTGAGTTGCCAGAGTTTTTCCACTGATTCTGCCCCATGCTGAGTTTACTTTTTTTTGGAGGCCTTATCAGAGCTGTTCAGTTGGTGGCTTCTTCTGGTTTCCCAGAGAGACAGCAGAGTGTGTCTGTTGTCTTCTCCCAGTTCTTGGGTGCTGGCCAACTGGGGTGCAGTGGAACGGCAGCAGCTGCAGGGGAGTGTGCATGGCTGGATTAGACCTCATTCAGCCTGCTGCAGCGATCGGGGGGCAGGAGACCGGGAGCAGCCGGATCAGTCCTAGTTCAGACCCTCCGGGGCAACTGGTGGAACAGGGGATCTGTAGTAGCTAGATCAGTCCTAGTTCAGCACCCTTGAGCAGCCAGGAAGTGTGGGAATGGCAGCAGTAGTGCAGCATATGCGAGCGACCAGATCAGTACTAGTTCAGCGCCACCAGAGTAGCTGGGGAGGAGCTAAGGACTCCTTGACCATTGCCTGTTCTATGCATGTGGCACTATCAAGCCGATCTGTGCCCTCCCAGTGCGGGAGCCCGGAGCGGGGAACTCCCCACCTCCATCTGTGGGACGTACGTGGCTCTAGCAAAGAGTTCTGGGCCCTCCCAGACTTGTAGATCTCTCCACCACCACCTGCAGAGCACATTTGGCTCTAGCAAGCAGTTCTAGGCCCACCCAGCTTGGGTGCCTGGAGCAGGGAACTCTTCCCCTGGCCCCTGTGGGGTGTGCGTGTCTCTATGAAGCTGTTTTGGGTCTACCTGGAACAGAGGACTCCTCTGCCACTGCCTACAGGATGCCCTCGGCACTAGCAAGCCTTTCTGGGTCTGCCCAGAGCAGTAGCCTGGGGCAGGGATCTCCCCTGCCCCTCGTGATGCGTGCGACTCTAGCAAGCAGTTTTGGGCCCACCCCACTTCGTGAGGGTGAAGGCACCCACCTGGAAAATGGGTTAGTCTGGGAAGGTTAATACCCCTTTCCCAACTTTTCCCCCAATCACTCATAATCCCCCAGGTCTGTGACCTTATTCACTCCAGTAGGCCACTGCTCCTGGGGTTTACGACTGGCAAAATTAGCCAGAAATCTGAGTTAGGCAGGGGAGCCTTGCGTTTTAAAATTAGGCTTCTGTCCAGCTAGATTTCTTTCCAAGTCCTTGCATTCAACTGTGGGCAGCAGACAAATAGCAATTTACACTCAGGTGTCGATTCTAGCCTCTGCCCACCCACTGCCTTTGTCTCAGGGGGATTAGACCCTGAGGGCTGGTGCTTTACTTACAAAAGTTATCTGCATTTTGCCTGTAGCTGCTATCCGGAACCTCTGTTTGCCCAGAGAGGTGGGGCTGGAATGGCATCAGTTTGCAGCTCAGGGTGTCACTGTTGCTGTATTGGTGTCCTCTGAGATGATTTTCTTCTCCTCACACCTGTACCACAGTCAGCAAAGAACAGCACCAGCCCTTTCCCTCTCCACTTCTCTCAAGGAGATGCTCAAGAATCTGGACTCCAAACCTCCAAACCTCAAAGTGAGTGGGTGGAGACTCCTTGGAGTTCAATGTTGCAGGTAGGGAATATATACAGTTTTATATAGTTTAAACCTTTCCTCAACCATACACCTGGGATGACCCCTTGAATAGTCCTTGTGTGGTCTGCCAGGTTTAAGGGGTCCAAATCAGTTGTCCCAGTCAGCTCCCATTTCAGGTGGAAGAATTGAAATGTTTCTGGGAGCTAGATAAGAGGGGTCTGCTTGCAGCTCAGATATAACTTGCTCCAGTGCTCCGTGAGGGCAAAGGGACCCACCTGGCAAATGGGTTAGTCTGGGAAGGTTAATACCTCCTTCCCCACTTTGCGCCCCGTCACTTGTAATCCCCCAGGTCCTTGACCCTATTCACTCCAGTAGGCCACTGCTCCCAAGGTTTACGACTGGCAAAATCAGCCAGAAATCTGGGTTTGGTAGGGGGGCTTTGTGTTTTTAAATTAGGCTTTTGTCCACCTAGATTTCTCTGCAAGTCCTTGCATTCAGCTCTGGGCAGCAGACAAATAGCAATTTACTCTCAGGTGTCAATTCTAGCCTTTGCCCGCCCACTGCCTTTGTCTCAGGGGGATTAGACCCTGAGGGCTGGTGCTTTACTTATGAAAGTTATTGGCATTTTGCCTGTAGCTGCTATCGGGAACCTCTGTTTGCCCAGAGAGATGGGATTGGAATGGCATCAGTTTGCAGCTCAGGATGCCTCTGTTGCTGTATTGGCATCCCCTGAGCTGATTTTCTTCTCCTCATACCTGTACCACAGTCAGCACAGAGCAGCACTAGCCCTTTCCCCCTCCACTTCTCTCAAGGAGGTGCCCAAGAATCTAGATTCCATAGGTAACAAACCTCCAGACCTTGGAGTGGTTGGGTGGGGACTCCTCGGAGTTCAATGTTGCAGGTGGGGAATATATACAGTTTTATACAGTTTTACAGTTTTACGGCTGGCTGGAGGGTTCCGTGGCATTCCAGCAGGGGTAGAAGGTCCAGTTTTTAGGGGATCTCTCCTGTGGGATAGAGTGGGAGAAGTTTGAACTCTGCTTGCTTGTTTGCATGGAGTAAACTGCGAGCCCTTGTGGGGGAGGAGACTCTCGTCCTCTTGGTGGTGGATTTTGTACCTTTTGGTTGTATTTTTGGGGTTACAGCTCGTGTCAGGAAGATTGAAGAGCTCCTCAATCTTCTCTCTTGGCTCTGCTCCAAACCATCAGCTAACTTGCTAAACTTCTGTCCTTTAAGCCTCCTTTTGGACAGGAGCTTCTATAAAAAGCTGGCTGCAGTTCATCATCTTGGCTCCATCCCCCAGGTTGAGCGTTTCTAATCCCAAAATCCAAAATCTGAAATGCTCCAAAATTCAAAACTTTTTATGCCCCAACATGATGTCACAAGTGAAAATTCCACACCTAACTTTATGTGGTGAGTCATAGTCAAAATGCAGTCAGAACAAAAGTATCATATAACATTACCTTCAGGCTATGTATACAGGGTGTATATAAAACATAAATGAAAATCATGTTCATAATTGGGTTCTATCCCCAGAATACCTTCTTATATATATTCATATATTCTAAAATCTAAAAATTTCAAAATAGGAAACACTTCTAGTTCCAAGCATTTCAGATAAAGGATACTCTATCAGTATAGCAAAGATAACTGGAGATTTATAGCCAATGAGAAGAATGAGAAAGTGAATGGATGAAAAATTATTAAGGGAAGACATCAAATATCAAGAATAGGGGGATTTTTGCTGACAGTATGTCAATTACTTTCACATCAAATGTGGCGATAATAAACTTGATCAGATAATTGAAGGTGATAAGGTATGAAATGTGGAGGATTCACTTTAAACTGATTTAGCAGGATTCTTGCTAAAACCAGTCTAGGCAGGCCCAAGGATGAGGCCTAGTTGAAAAGAGGACTCAGAGGAGGGCATGTGAGAAATTAAAACTGTAAAGAGGCCTTTTAATGCCAAGTTTGGGTATTTAAATCTTACTGATTCAACAATGAAGAAGAAATTAAAATTGTTAAGAGACCTTTTAATGCCAAATCTGGGTATTTAAACCTTACTCATTTAACACTGAAGAAAGGGAATGGCATGATTAAATATGTTTTTCAAAAAGAGAAAAAGGCATGAGAGAGGGGATGGGCTAGATAATGGGAGAAGCAATGGAGAAAATTATATAAGAGGAATACATGAAGATAGAATTGACAAAATGTTAATAATGTGGACAGTAAGAGATAAAAAGGCTAAAATGATCAAAGGTTTATTCAGTAAAAAAAGATTAAGCATTGGCAGTTTGTACTTCTGCCAAAGAAAGAGATTTAGTTCTAGTTCTAGTTAGTCTAGTTCTATCCCCATCTCTCAACAGGACATTTTCCATTTTTCCTGGTGGAAAGTATTCTGTATTGAAAAGACGTCCATTGTTTATTGATTCTCATGTCCAAGACTTCGCCATATGTAGAAAACACCAGCTGGCCTCAATGGCTAACTTTACCCATTTCTCTGCCACTCACATAAGTGGCCTGGGGGACATTCAGGATTTATTTCTAATGTTTTTTGTGTTTCATTTGGTTCTCAGATACACAAAGTCTAAGAATCCAGTGTAGTTGGAAGGTCTACACACATTGTTAGTATTTATCTCTATTTTTAGTTAAAATCAGACTTATTAGATATAAGCAATTTTTCAGTTCTTATTGAAGAACATTTTTTTTCCAGTTTTTAGCTGGGGATGGGTTGGAACCGGCCACCTCCAGCATATGGGGCCAGAGCTCTACTCCTTTGAGCCACAGGCACCGCCCCTTATTGAAGAACTTGACAGTATCTTAAAAGGCTTTTAAATTCCTCTTATAGTAATCATTAGAATTAGAAATAACTTCCTATACCTAGGGGCATTTGGCAGTTATGGGTGATAATGATTCCTGTTTAGTTTTGTTATAATTTTTCCCACAGTAAAAGGATCTTTGTCTCTTCATATGTAGATGAATTATGAAGTTAAAATAGCCCATACTTAAATAGCCTGTTTCTATATTGGCCAGAAATGTAAATCATGACCTCCACTAACTCACTCACCTCTTCTGGGGTAAAGCAATAAATGTTCTGAAAGAAAGTTCATCAATGAAATGTCACTCACCAATTCTTTAGAGAAAGGTAAATCTATTGGAAAATGAGAAAGACAAAATCACCATCAGAAGCTGTTATTGATTAACTAGTTCAAGACAAATCCTCCAATCTTAAACAGTTCAGAAAATGTGAAGAGAAAATACTCTTAATTTATGTGCAAGAATCATCAAAAACATCAAATTGGCTCCTAAGTCCTTTTGACCCAATACCAATATAGATTGCAAGCATCCTTACTTTATAGTATGACAACATATTTCAAACTTATCTTTCACATTTCTTGTCCCAAATTTAAAATTATCCATTTATCCAAAGAATGATTTTTCCTTTTCATAGGTAATGGTATTTAGATATCAAAATCCAGGTGATAGAAAGACTTGCTGCACTTAGTCTAGACATTGTTCCCATACCATTTGGACAGAGCTAGGAACTGTATGAACTATATGGTTTTGAATCCTATGAAATTGCCTTTCCTATAAATCAAAAATGATAAAATATAAGTGGCTTCATGTGGTTTGGCCTAATGCTTTTAAGGGAAAATGAAACATCCAATTCAAATTAGTTTTCATAGGGTTTTTATTTAATGCCTTTCATTTTAATTTGTATTTCTTTTCTCTTTCACTAAAAATCTTGATTCTTAGCAAGAATATGATTAATATGATTATTAATATGATTAATAATTTTCTTTATCCTACCATTAGCATCAATAACTATTAGTGTTATTGTATGCATAATTACTGAAAATAGTTCCTTCAATAAATAATCAATATACCTGAGAACCAATTCAGTCTCTCAAAGTGAGAACTTAGTACTGAAAGAATGATACCAAGCCATATATGAAGGACCTGCTCCTATGTCCTCCGATGAGGCCCTACATACCAGTGTCACTACACTAAGGATCAAATTTCCACATGAGATTTGGAGGTTTCAAATGTCTAAGCCATAGCAGTCAACTTCACAACTCATAGTAACCACACAATAAAAGTAAGTCAAAAGCTGTGGAGAAGTGCAGCAATTCCTGATATTAAAAGAAGAAAGATTCCAAAGGCAGACTTCATCTTATCCAGAGCTTAAAAATTTTAGGCTTATAAAAGGAGGTGATGCAAAGGAGACTGTGGTCTTTTTTATTTGTTGTAATTTTTCAGATTAGAAAACCAAAGCAAATTGCCATTAGTCAAATCAAACCTAAGGTGACATAGCATTGTAAATACTGTATATATAAATATTGAGTAGGAAAAAACTTTCAAATCTCACGAGAACTGGTACAAAGAACCGAAACTCTGTCAGAGAATGAGTCTTCTTTGGCATTGAGGATATGAGATTGTTTTCTCTGTGCTTGAAAACCTGGATTGGTTCTCTCTCTCTGGGTTCTCATGGAGAGCTGCAGACTCACCAGTACAGCACTCTCCTTTCTGAAAACCAGCTTCTTCTGCTTGAATTTTCTCATTTTCTTGTGGCTTTGGCTTTACACAATTTTAACTTCAGCTCAGCAACTTCTAACTAATTGTTTCACTGTAAGAGGATCAAATACATAGACGAGAAGGGGTGTGTGTGTATGTGTGTGTGTATGAATGATTTCTAGAGAAAGAAGAGGCAATTGACTGGCAAGCTTTTTTCTACATGTATTGTCATTCCAGACTCATGATGTGCATTTATAATTCTGACTTCCAACTGAAATGGGACACAGAATTTGTGTGTATTCCAGGGAAACAAGAAACTAATTTAGAGGGCCAGAATAAACTGGAGACTATGATCAGAGGGAAAACAATATTTCTTCTGAGTTGTGCCTTACTAACATAGCAAGCACATTTGTCGATAAAAGATGTTTTTCAATAAAATGCCAAAAGTAATAAACAAAAACTCTTCCCAGTGCTTCATTTAAGTAACTTCAACAATAAGGAAAGATAGTTTAGAAGAGACTTTTTTCAAGATTAACTATTTAAAAAAAAAAAAAAGAAAAAAGAAAAAAAAAGAAAGAAAAACCTACAAAAAAGCCATATAGTATAAGGTTAATATACAAAGATCAAACCAGGTAGCTAGGGAGGAAAGCCAGGCCTTTTCATAAGGATGCTTACTACTTCATAAAAGGTACTTATTTCTGTGAAAGCTTGGTGTCTAATTATTCCAACAATTATATTTTATTTGAATTAAAAAGTTTTCTCTTTTATAAGAAAAATATATTTGTTCCAAAATCAAGGCCAATACATGGTACCTATGTTTATATGATAAGATTAATATCCACTAACTGGCTAGTTTTTTAATGATAAAAATAATTTACTCATTATAAAAATAACAATTGGTATCACTGATGACCATTTTCTTCAGCCTAAGACCAAAGCACATGAAATGAATGTTTCAACTTGAACTATCACAAATTAACTTTGAGAAAAACAAAAAAACAGAAAGGTTAAAACCAGACCTATATACTGCCTCATGTGATACAATAAAAAGTACATAGCACAGCTATAATATTCTTAAAACAAAATGTTCAACTTGAAAATAATCAGACTTGGGCCAGGCACAGTGGCTCACACCTGTAATCCTAGCACTCTGGGAGGCTGAGGCAGGTGTATTGCCTGAGCTTAAAAGTTTGAGACCAGCCTGAGCCAGAAAGAGACCTTGTCTCTAAAATAGCTAGCAAGGTATTGTGGTGGGCACCTGTAGTCCTAGCTACTTGGGAGGCTGAGGCAAGAGAATTACTTAAGCCCAAGAGTTTGAGGTTGCTGTGAGCTGTGACATCACAGCACTCTGATGAGGGCAACAAAGTGAGACTGTCTCAAAAAAGAAAAAAGATCATACTTATAGATGTTATTTCTAGTTTCATGAAAATACAGGGGATACAAGACCAAGTGAATCAAATCACCCATAAGGAAACAGACACATATGCTCCTGTGTTAATGATGGGGTTACTTGCCAGTAATCCCATTGTAAGTTACAGGTATCATAAATTGAAAATGCAATTAATTCACCTAACCTGCTGAACATTGTAGCTTAGCCTAGCCTACCTTAAATGTGTTCAGAACACTTACATTGGCCTACAGTTGGAAAAAAATCACCCAACAAATAGCCTATTTTGTAATAAACTGTTGAATACTTTATGTAATTTATCAAATATTGTGTGAAAGTGAAAAACAGAATGGCTCATTGCCATTGCCTAGCATGGCAAGAAAACATCACACATATCATAGCATATCCTTAGCCTAGGAAAAGATAAAAATTCATAGTTGAAAATATGATTTATACTAAGTGTATATTGATTTCATACCATTATCAAGTTGAGATATTACAAGTTAAATCATTGTAAATCAGGGACCATCTGTACTTTCAGAACATGGGAAATTTTAAGGATTACTGGTCTGGTAGTTTTTTAACAAGTCAATATCAGAGTAAAAGAGAATATGACAGTTCTTATAGATTAAAAGACTTTGGAGATATTATAAATAAATGGGATGTGTAGTTCTTGATTAAGCAAACTGTGTGTAGAAGACATTTTGGGGACAACTGGAGAATATTAATATAGATGAGGTATTAGGTAATATTAGGAAATAGTTAATTTTGATAAATGTGATAATGATATTGTGGTTGTGTAGGAGCATGTCCCCTTCAGAGGTGTAAACTAGAGAATTTTGAAATATCATGAAAGTCTATAATTTGTATTTAAATTCTTTAGTCAAAAATAGATGAAGAAAGTACAGTAAAATATTTTTAATAAAATGAACTCTAGGTTTTATATATATATACCTTCACTGTATTATTTTCTCTGAATTTGGAAGTTTTCATAATAAATAATTTTTAGGAACAATCTAAAATTTTGTGAGTTATTACATCTTAATAAGAAAATCAGATAAACAAGAAAATATTGGGATAAGATAAATGCAAAAACTATTAGTTTAACTTTTTTCCCTGACAGTGAACTTATAATCTTCCATATTATTGAATGCTCAAAAGAACATTACAAATAGCTGTGATATTGAATTCTTTCCATTCTTCATCAATTCACATTACTTTTTTCTTAAAAGAGAAAACATTACACTGGCTTCCACTTTCATTAATTAATATATCAGGAACATTATTCTGTTTATGAAAACACTTGAGTGTGTCACTGATAGTTTTACATTCTGAAAATAAATGAGAATTCTGGAGAGAATCCTTGGATGAATTTATGGAGTTTTTATTTTAGTCCTATTGCAAGAAGTCATCCAAGACTTGAATTCAAGGCTTTCATTCCTGTTATTATTACAGTTTTTAGCTCATGACCTTTGTTTTCCTAGTGGCAGTTCAACTGAATTGCTTTCTGCCATTATAAACATTAGGTCCATGTGAGTTAGAAAGGAGGTCATTTGGATATTGTTGTGTGGGACATTACTTTGGTAGCACAGTGGTCTCTAAATAGCATGTAGACTCCTGCAGAGGCCACAGAACTGAAAGGCTCATGGGCCAAATTAGGTAGGCAAATAATACAACCTATTAAAATAATTGAAAGCACACAGTGAGAAGCAAGGATGAAGAGTTGAGATAGGTTTTACACTTAGATGGGTGTGAATCCTGGGGCCAGCAATGATTCTAACTATTTCTTATGTATTAGCCTTCTTTGCCGATAGTATGGTTATAAAACCAGAGTTGACTTTCAAGCAAGAAGAACCAGAGACAGAGGGGCCCCAGGCTAATGGCATAAAATTGCTTTATTGAAGAGATGCATGGACAAATACACCTGGTCACAAGTGTAGGTCACCAAAGATCCTACTGAATTGTCATAGGTTTTATCTGAATTTTCTGAGTAGAGCATATGTGGGGCCTGATGGAACTATACTCCCCAATGGATGGTGGATTTAGGAAATGACATATGTGTTAGCTATTTGTAATGAGTGTGACTTGGTTCTTTCATTACTATTTCTCAGTAGACTCCTTGTTCCCAGTCATTGCATTTACTCTTATCTTTAACATATCTCACAAGTTACTAAATTACTATACATTTAACACATTCTAATCTTTCATGCAGAAATCTTGGCTATATTTTCTTATTCTTCATAAAATGCTGTAATAAACTAGAGCATTCTGAATATTCTAGGACAAAGTCTTCCTTCCTACATCAGCTACCCCCTCCCTTGCTTCTCCTTTTTCTTCTCACCATGTCAAGGAGGTGAGAGCAAAGCAGAAAATTAAACACGAAAGAAGAAAATATCATTCTACTGTGTGTTGGATAACTTACTCTTCATGAAAAAATACTAATGTCTTATATGTTGAATGACTTAGCATTTTTATCCTTTCCTTCCAGAAAAGTGACAAATTAATACTCAAGGAGATTTCAAAATCACCATTTTTCTATGAGGAAAAAAATTAGTAATTCATACATAAGCAATCTCAGTATAACCATGATTTTTTTCTTTTTCCTATGATTTGCACTTGTGTTTATATATGTATATTTGAAAACCAATTAGTAGAATCTCTTGTTCAGAGCAATGTTGATAAAAATGCATTGAAATTCTCATATGGTTGACACAAACATTTACATAAAATATAAATAGAGAACAAGGAGAACAAGGAAGGAGGTGCCAGATAAGTAGGGGCAGAAGAAGTAGTTTATCATTTATCAAGGTCAAAAATATTGCACCTGATATTTAAAAAGTTATACCTCTCACTTTTTCACTTTCATCCATTTTAATGGTATTTACTCTTCCTCTATGGTGTATCTACTATCTTATGACATTTTCTCAGTTAGACCAAAATTTATTTTTGTTTTGACTTTTCTTTTTAATGTTTTAAAACTTTTTACTAGTGTATAACTAGTGTATAACACATATAGAAGTGCACAAATATAACTTAAAACTCAATATATTTTTAACAACTGATTGTATCTCTGTAACCAGAACCCAAATAAATAAATAAAACATCATTAGAATAGAGGCCTTATAGGGATTAGAAGTGTCCCTTCTAGTCATAATCATCTCTGTATCTTCATTCCAGGGAGGAACAAGATCGAGGACTAGAAATATCTCCTTAGCAGCCACCTGTTGTGAAACAGAGAGAGGATTCCAGCCACCTCTGGTTGGGGTATCCTGCCCAGAAACATCACTCTGCAGACACATTGAAGCAGTATGGGACTCCAGGAGCCAACAAGGAAGTCAGGAGCAGTGGAAGACTGGCACGGAAGGAGAGTGCTTGGGTGCAAACAGAGACTGGCTGGTCCTCCAGCAGAGGGCTAGAGAAAACAAAGGCCTGTCTTGCAATTTTGTTTTGTTGTTGTTGTTGTTTTGTTTTGTTTTTTGAACTTCGGTGCTTACCAGAGCTGGCTTGGAATGACTTAAGTGAGTGAGTGAACTTGAACAGTGGTTTGGGGCTGGGATTGAATCACTGGGCAGGGTGAAACTCATATTGATTTGATGGAATTACCATTGTGGGAAGGCCACTGGAGAGGAACAGCCTGCAGGGTCCCAGTGTATAGCTAGCTCTGGCATGCTTGCTGAGCTTGGACAGCCACCTTTAGGGTGAGTTGGGTGGCTCCCATACCCATGGAAAGGCCACTTTCTGGGCAAGGAGCACTGTTTGAAAGGTTGACACATATCTCCCAAATAGTCAGCCTGAAGCTCTTGCCAACCCTGTGGGGATTGAATGCTAGCAAGGTGACCAAGCCCTGATTGAGGTCAAATAAATCAGGATGACAGGACTGGGTCTCCTTGGCAACTAAATACCGGCTTCATGCCCTCATATATATATACTTTTTTTTTTGAAACAAGAGTTTCACTTTGTCACCCTCAGTAGATTGCCATGGTGTCACTGTTCACTGCAAACTCAAATTCTTGGGCTCAACATAGTGCTGGGAGTTTTAGCCAAAGCAATGAGGCAGGAGATTAATTAAGGGCCTCTAAATGGGGGCAAAGGAGGTCAAACGCTTGATTTTTGCTAATGATATAATCTTATACTCAAAGACTCAACCATGAGACACCCGAAAGTCATCAAAAAATACAGTAATGTCTCAGTATGTAAAATCTGTGTCCACAAATCAGTAGCCATTGTATACACCAATGATATCCAAGTGGTGAAGCAAATCAAGGGCAATTTCCTTCCCTTCACTGCAGCTTCAAAGAAAATGAAATACCTAGGAATATACCTAACAAAAGAGGTGAAGGATCTTTGCAAAGAGAATTATGAAAACCTAAGAAAAGAAATAGCGGAAGATATTAACAAATGGAAGAACATACCAAACTCTTGGCTGGGAAGAATCAGCATGGCTAAAATGGCTATACTTCCCAAAGCAATCTACAGATTCAATCCCCATTAAAATACCAATATCATACTTTGAAGAACTAAAAATAAAATGCTTCTTCATTTCATATGAAACCAGGAAAAAAAACACATATAGTCAAGGTGATTCTTAGTAATGAAAATAAATTCAGAGGCATCACTCTATCAGAGTTCAGGTTACATTACAAGTCCACAGTGATCAAAATAGCATGGTATTGGGACAAAAAAATAGAGACATAGACATTTGGAACATAATAGAAAACCAAGAGATGAAACTAGTATCTTATCACCATCTGATCTTTGAGAAACCAAACGAAAGCATAAACTGGGGAAAAGAACCCCTATTTAATAAATGGTCCTGGGAGAACTGGATGACCACACGTAAAAGATTGAAAGGGGACATACATTTTTCACCACTTACAAAAATTAACTCAGGATAGATAAAAGATTTAAATCTAAGAGATGAAACAATAAAATTCCTGGAAGAAAGCATGGGAAAAACTCTTGGGGCTGTCAGTCTAGGGAAAGATTTTATGAAGAAGACTTCAGTGGCAATTGCAAGAATAATGAAAGTAAACAAATGTGACTTAATTAAATTGAAAAGCTTCTGTACATCTAAACATACAACAATTAAAGTGAATAGAAAACCTTCAGAATGGGAAAAGATATTTGCAAGTTATGAATCTGACAATGGGTTAATAACTAGAATCTACAGAGAACTCAAATTAATTGAAAAAAAAAAAGAGCAAATGGTCCCGTCTATTACTGGGCAAGAGATATGTACAGAACTTTCTCTGAGGAAGACAGATGAAGGGCTAAGAATCATATGAAAACATTCCCATCATCCCTAATCATCAGAGAAATTTAAATCAAAACCACCCTGAGATACTACCTAACTTCATTGAGACTAGCCCACTGTCCCAAAGCTGGAGATGCTGTCATGGAGATGGAGAGAAGGGAACTCTTTTACACTGTTTGTGCGATTGCAAACTAATACATACTCTTTGGAAAGAAGTATTGAAAACCCTCAAAGAATTCATATTAGACCTCCCACTTGACCCCGCAATCCCACTACTAGGCATCTACTGAGAAGAAAAAAATATAAGGATGTTTGCACTAGATTGTTTATTGGAGCTCAGTCTCCAAGATGTAAAAGCAACCTAAATGCCCATCAACCCAGGAATGGATTAATAAACTATGGTCTATGTATACCATGGAATACTCTTCAGCCATAAAACATGACGAGAACTTTACATCTTTTGTATTAACCTGGATGGAGTTGAAACACATTCTTCTTAGTAAAGTACCACAAGAATGAAAAAGCAAGTATCCAATGTCTACAATACTAATATGAAGCAAGTAGATGATCTAATACAGTGGTTCTCCACCTTCCAAATGCCATGATATATTTTCATTGTTACAAAGGGGTCATGACCCACAAGCTGAGAACCGCTGATCTAATACATGCCAACCTAGGAGAAAAACCCAATTCAATTCAAGTTGTGGGGATGGAAAACAGGGAGCAGGGAGAGAGGAGGAAGGAAGGTCATAGATGTGCTCCCACTTGATGGGCACAATGTAAAGGTACATGGCACATCTATTATGTGCAGGACACAACTATAACAGGGAGTATACATAACAAATGGAAACATTGTAACCTAATTATACCCTTATATTAATCTTAAATTAAAAAGTAAGGGACAAAAAAGGGGGGGAGAGTTCCTCTACTCCTAACTTCTAACCATATAGGTTAGTTTCATCTACTTTTAAACTTCACTTACATAGAAAAACAGTACATAGTCTTTTTATGCCTGGCTTCTTTCACTCAAGAATTTGTATAGCTTTTCTATACTTTTTGTGTAGTTGGACATTATTCATTCTCATTGCTACATAATATTCTATTATTTGAACATACCTTGGTTTATTTTCCTTTGTACTTTTGAAAGATGATTGTGTAGTTTCTTGTCTGGAGATATCACAAATAGCATAATAATATACTTGTATATAGTTTCTGGTGAATATGTTTATGAATTTTCTCTTGTGCTTCTACCTGTGAGTGGAAATGCTGGGTTATAGAGTGTGCTTATGGTCCTCTTTACTAGATGCTGCCAAATAGTTTTCCAAAGCAGTTTCATTAATTTACAGTTATTAGAAACTATATTTTTGTTGTCTTTTCCTATTGATCAATAGTCTAAAGCTTAAAGATTTTTATTTTTTTCAAATCATTGTTCCAAGTGGTCTATGTGTGGGTGGGAGAGAGTAGAGGAGGAAATAAAAGGAGAAGACTGCTGCTGTTTCTACTACAAGAATTTAAACTTATGAATTGAAGGACTCAGTTTTCTCAAATCCATTTATAAGAGAGAAACTTTGTCAGGGGAGATAACTTTTGCCAAGGAGAAAAGTCAATGTCTAAGAAACTTGAACAATGAAGAACTTTAAGCACAGTATGGAATTTTAAAAAATCAAATGTATTTCCTGGTTCAGCCATACCATGTACCCTAGGGAATGTGGAAGACTGAATAAACTTTATCTGTCATTTTTTTTGTGTTATTTGGTAGATGTGTAGAAAAGTAAGAGTCTAAAGTGAGATTCATATTTTGATCTCAGGTTTTGATTTGTTTTGTTTTACTCACTATTAATTAATTCCACAAAGTATCACTAATTCATCTATTAATTTATTCATTCAGCACCAAGCATAGTGCAAAGAACTGAGAGTAACACATTAAATTAAATAGATTTGTTCCCTGCATCCAGGGAGCTTATAGTATTTTTATCAACTTTGTTCTGAACAAGAGATGATACTAATTGGTTTTCAAATATACACATATACACACATAAGTACAAATCATAGGAAAATGAATAAAATCAAGATTATGGAGAAAATGCCTACTTATTAATTACTAATTTTTTTTTTTCTGATAGAAAAATGGTGACTGTGAAGTCTCACTGAGTGTTTATTTGTCTCTTTTCTGGAAAGGAAGGATCAAAATGCTAAGTCATTCAACAAAAAGGCATTAGTCTTTTTTCATGAAGAATAAGAAATCCAACACAGAGTAGAATAACATTATCTTTTCTTGTGTTTACTTTGCTTCTTTGTTTCTCACCTGCTTGATATGTTAAGAAGAAGAAGCAAGGGAGGGGGTAGCTGATGTAAGAAGGAAGAATGAGTCTTAGAATTCTCAGGAGTCTGGTGTCCTCTAGCTTATCATACCATTTTGTGAAAAATAAAATTTAGCCAAGACTTCTGCATGGGAAATTAGAATATGTGTGTGTAACCAGAGAAGGCAAACAGAGGGCTGGTGCAGTTGAAAAGATTTTCTTAGAGTTTCCTAGTATTTAGATACTTTTTTTAATATCACAATTGTGAAGTCTTAATCTTGAAAAGACCTTAGATGAAACAGTCCCAGTGTTCACATTATACTATAGAAGAAATAAAATAGTTTTCTGCAGTGCCAAAATCTTCTTTTAGGAGAATGTATCACCTATGAAAAAGAATGTCAAAATCTTTGTGCAAATTTTGCCTATTTATCATATGGATTTCTACACACTTTCTAAAATCAATAATGTGTAACTGTATTTGTCCTACACAATTATCAACAGTTATAAAATGCAGACTAAAACAGACTAATGTATAAGTCTGATGAAAATCAAAAATAATTCAGCTTCCTGGAGATAAGAAATACAACTAAACACAATACAGCTCCTTTACACTTATGTTGTGGAAGTTTCCAAATAATTGAAGAAAAAGAGACTTGTATATTTGTTTCCAGGAAATACGACCATCTGCTAGCATTCGTTTGGTGTTTATTGAACAGGTTTATTAATGACATTTTATTTCTCCTCATATGACTTCCCCCCCAAACTCATTTCTTTTTTGTTAAAAAAGTTGAGTGATTTCATTGCACCTCACTGAACAAACCACTCTGATGGGTTCCATCTAACAGAATTATTTTCAGTTAGAGCAGAGCCTTTTGTAGTCAACTGTTTTGATGGGCCCTATGTTTAGACCCAACCTTAAATGTGGACCATTGGTCTCTGCCTTTGCTGCAAGAGGCAGAAACTGACATTGAAATAAATTATGAAAATGGCACATCATGTACTGATTAGTATCACTGTTTATTTGGAAGCAAACAATTTATCTTTGCTGAGGTAGTGTAACCTGAGGCAAAGTACATGGGCTTTGAAGTCAAAGGACCAGGATAAAGACCCAGCTCAGCTGCTTGGTGCCATGACAAGAACTTCACTTCCCTAAAACGTCAATTTCTTTAAATATAAAATGTGTAAGGAATATTAGAAATAATTCCAGCAATATAGAGTAGTTGTAAAAATTCAATTCTGAATACATTAAGATGAGCTTTGTAATTATGAAAGCATTAAATATAATAAAGTGGTTGAGTAGACATGATTGCTACCCTGCACTATAACCCTTCGACTCACCTCTCAGTTTGCTATGGCTCCCTGCTCTTCTGCTTGATAGCTTTCTCTTGTACCATAGGGTCTTTCTTAGGTATACATACATAGATATAACAGGAAGTTGCAGAAAGTTAATACTCTTCAAGACAATCTTCAAACAATAGGGGATAGGGTTGGTATATAAAATGACTTAGCCTTTCCATTCCTCTGTAGGAAGAGTCCAGAGTATATTTCACATAGTTTCACTGAAGAGTCATGGGATGGTTAATTTATGTGTGAACTTGACTGGGCTAAGGGATATCCAGATAGTATGAAAGATTATTTCTTGATGTGTTTCTGGAAGAGATTAGCATTTGAAAAGGTGAACCTAATAAAAAATATCACCCTTACTATTTGTGGTAGGCATCATCCAATTCATTAAGGACCTGAATAGAACAAACTGTGGAGGAAGGCCAATTTGAACTCTCTTTTGAGCTGAAGCATCCATCTTGTATCTTCCCCTGGCCTCAGGCCTTGGGACTAGTACTGTGAATTATATAGCCACATTTTTTGCTTTTCTGGCTTATAGAATAAAAGTTCTTAGCCTCTATAATCTTGTGAGCCAATTCCCATGATCTGTCTCTTTCTGTGTATATATACATATATATGTGTGTGTGTGTATACTTCTGAATTACAAGAGGTGCTCAAATGTGACTTGTGTTTTGTTATTGACATATATTGAGTATTACAATTTTAATACAGTTTTTTTCCTTTCTTAAAATGTGTGCACATATTTTTGACATTCTCTCTCTATATATGCTGAACCAATTGATCCTATTTCTCTGGAACTCTCTGACTAACACAGTTATCCTCAGGATTGAGCCTCAGTTTTCCACTGAAATAACCTGTTCTTTAACACACTTCCTATTACCTTTTTCCTCCCTGTCTTGGTTTCCCTACTTTCTCACTTATGTGGCCTTAGATCATCTCCCAAACAAAATATATACATCCAGTTCTTTATCTCAGTGTCTATTTTGACTGAGAGATAGGGAAAATCTATATGGTGGCAGTGGTTATGTGAATGTGCCTGGGTGAATTAGCTTCTCTATGCCCCAACCCACAACCTCTTGAAACCTAGGGTAAACTCTTTCCCAGAGCCTACTTCTGAGTAAACGGTATGCTGTTGCTTTGTATTGTGTGACAAGTCAGGGTGTTTCAGCACATGAGGTTATTACAGAATATATCTTTTGACTGCAGTGAGTTTTAAGAGACCAGTTGCAAAAACATCACTGAGAGATGGGACTATTTATGATTTTGTCAAGTGTTGTAAATGTACTTATATATAAATTGTTCCTATTTATATTTATATTAAATAATAATTCATGCATTCAATTTCTGTATTTTTTCAACAAATCGTATAGAGTGGTTTTTATTTGCCAGACATATTAAATAGTAATAGGCAGGATACATTGTTAAAGATGGCATATATGGATCACATTCTCATGGAACTTAAATTCTTTTAGGAGAGACAGGCAACAAGTTACCAATTACATAATCTGCTTTTTATTTATAATTGTGATAAATGCCATGAAACAAAATATATAAATTTTATTTGGCTTCTATGTGTCTGGAGACCACTATTATACAAACCAAAAAGGTATAGAATTACTGATAAACTCTTAGCTTTCTTGAAGGGATTAATAAAGCCTATATCTATATAGTTTTATTTACCACTTTGTCTCATAGTGGAATAATATCATCCTGCATGTTTCTATTTTGTTACTCTCAAAAACACAATGACTGTCAATGCTATTAACCAATTCCAGAGAATCTTTACTGCTGCCTATAGTGGCAGAATGAATTATTGAAGGGGTTCATCTTCTCCCAAAATAATTTAGCCCTTCTGCAATTTACAGCAATAAGTTTTTTGAATGTGGGCTTACTACAAAACCCTCCCCTTTTGGCTTTTATGAAAGCTGTGGGGAACATTAGTTACCTTGCCCTGTCACCCTCTGTAGTGTTAAATATAATAGCAATGGTTTAATGTAATAAAACATAGTAGGGAAGATTGCTGAGACTTGAATATAATCAATTTGTTCCAATTCTGGTTTAGGTGAAAATTTATTGCTAAATAGCCTTTTCAAGAGCTGCTTTGGTTATTTAATATTGATCTCAAAATGATTAAAAAGTGGAACAATATTGATTTTTAAATAAAAAAGTCCTTATAATGAGAGTCAGAACCAGATTGCAAAAATTTTAGATGTTAGAAGTGGACTTTAATGGTCTCCATTAGCTCCTAGGATTGAATTCACAAGCTAAATAGTTCTTTCGCTGAGGTTGTAAATTTTAACAAGTTAATAACGTACAATTTGTTAACTGTGGAACAAAAGACATGTATATAAATATTGATATAATTAAAAAATCATGTAATATAGCTAGATTCAACAATAGACACCAAGGATTTAGGTCTAAAATTACTATCTCACCACCAAATCATAGAAAACTGCTTAAGGTTGGTGATGGGCATACAATAACTCCTATTAGTCAATGTTTCCTGAGTTATTTTCTGGTCCTCTCCATGCCCTGATTTCCCTTAAGCTACAACTGCCTTTAAGCTTGATGTTTCAAAATCATTTCACATTGCTTAGGGAGTGAGATTAAAGAACTTCTGATACCTTGTTGATTGAAGCTCAAAAATAGATAAATTTTCTAGATGAAAATTTATTTTATTAGTAAATTAGTCTGCTTTAAATAAAAATGTTTCTGAAATTTCCTTGCTTTTCTCAAAGAAGCGGATTTTTTTCAGTATCACTTTTGGTACCTCTGCTCTATTTAAAATAAAGACCCTCTTCATATAGAGCATGTTTGTACAACATTCCAAACACTTGTGCTTGTCTATTTCCCCTATAAAAGCAGCTTCATTCTATGACTAAAGAATCTTTTTTTTTTTTTTTAAGGAATAAAGTCTTTATTGGGCTTAGACCAGGAGTCCGTGGGTCTTGAGGACCTCTGTGCATTTGTCAATTTTCTTCTCCATGTTCTTTTCAGCCTGTTTCCATTGCCTCATGGTGCTGCTTTTTCTTTTGGTAGTGGATCTTAGCCTTCTCCTTCCTCTTTTCCTCCAGGATTGCCATCACTGCCTGGTACTTCCAGCCAACTTCATGTGCCAGGCGCCCTAGGTTGGCAAACTTTCTTGTAGGCTTCAGACATACAACCCTGAGGGCAGCAGGAACCACCATCCATTTTTTTCTTGTTGTAGGGTGGTGGGATCCCATCAAACACCTTAAGGTAGTCCAGGGAAGCCTGGCCAAGCTTGGTCTTGTGGGGCAGCATGCCTCTCACTGTGCGCCAGAAAATATGGCTTGGGGCCCAGAAATGGTAGGGGCCATGGGATGGGTTGGTGTTCATCCATTTGCAGAGGAAGGCCAGGTACTTTAACTTGTTTCTGTAAAAATTGCCAGAGATGTTGATGCCCTCACAACACACAACTACCACCTTCAGGCCCAGCAGTACCTGTTTGGCCACAATGGCCGCCAGGCGGCCTAGGAGATGGCCTCTGCCATCTAGCACCAGGACCTGCTCCTCCGCCATCTTTGGCAGCTGCCTGGGAAAAGCATGACTAAAGAATCTTGAATAGTATATTGTGTTTTATTTTTATTTTTGCCTTATATAAACATTGAGTTCTTTCCTTGGGAACTAGTATGTGAATGTTGTTCTGCTCTCTATTCTTAGCTACAATCCTCCATTCCCATAGCTGTCATTCAGAACCATATTTTTGAAAAACATTCTGGTAGTAGCCAAATATACAACTCTTTACCTTTCACTGGATCTTTAACTTATAACAAATTCTACAACTACCCTAGAAATGACAACAAAGGAAATCTATCTAAAAATTTGTTTCATCATTTTATAATCCAACTCTCATTTCTTTGTATGATTTCTGTAACCCTTGCTGAATTCCTAATTTTTTTTTTCCAAAGTAGCCATTGGTTTAAAACAAATCTTTGTTTGCCACACTCCTAAATTTCAGTACCAGTGGTAAACTCCACCAGTAGAAATTTAGTTTCCATTTAAAATTATCATCTCTGTATAGTTATACAGATTAATGTGACATTCATATTCAATTTGCTTTATATAAATGGGTTAACTATAAATAAGATGAAGATAGAATATCAGCAAAGAAAGTAAAATAAGATAGTAATTTTATAATTTAATTTTACATAATCTTTACTAAACATCTGGATCAAGCTTCACCTTCCACCTGAGGCAAGGAATATTTACATCATATCTTTGAGCTGTGTGTTATGTTAGCTATAAAGTGTTTGAAAGAGGAAAGTAATTCAACTGGAAGCTTTACTTTCTCTGTTGGTAATGAAATTGGCCATGCTCAATGTTCCAGTTTGAAAGGACAACAGCATTGGTAATCTCTAATTGCTAATTGACATTTCATCACAAGTTCCAACATCCTGGCCATCCATTGTTACTAACTCATATGGTCTACCTTTTTGTTTTCAAAAGGATTTTATTCTTAAGTTCTTTAAGTTTGAAAGCAAAATACATTTGGCTTTGTTCAAAGGTATTTGAAGGGGTACATTATTATTTGAGGCTTCATATCTTATTGCCATCTATCTTTCTGTTACATATACTAAGCAAATTCCTGCAGGTCTAAATCTGGGGCTGTATACACATGTCTAATATCATTCCATTTGTTAATATTATGTTCAATAAATATTAACTTAAAATTTCAATAGCAATAATGGTGAATATAATTTGAAGTGACTGCCAATCTAATAGCAAACATTTTACTATTCCCTTCTTTAGTCTTCTTTTGTCAACACCATATGCTGCAGTAAAACTGTTCCAAGTTAGCATGGTATTACACATTTTATTAAGTGGATTTTGATTTAAAGGACACCCTGAGAAAGACTACAGATCAGAGGAATCATTCACAATGACAGGAGATTATTTAAATGGATGTTATGATTAGGAAGTACATTGACAAGGAGACCAGAATATAAAAGATAGGAGACTAACAAAATCTACTATATAAAAGTCATTCATTCAAAGATCAGGAAGTTTTATTTTGTTTTTAGGGATTATTATAGAGTACAAATTGAAAGGAATCAGAAGAAAAAAAAGTTAAGAAATCCTCATGTTTATCTTACTGCTTCTCAAGAACATGAGAAATTTTGGCAGTATTTGAAGCCAGGGTTTTAAGGAGATATTAATTAGTCCATGAAGTTGCTTGTCCCAGATCCAAGTAGCTGGAAGGCCCTATGAGTCAGCCCTGCTCTCTCAGGCCCGGCATCACTACTGCAGAGAAAAGTTGTGCTCCAAATCACTCATGCTATTGCTAATGGTGCCAGCCTCTTCTCTGTGGAGCCATTTTTTATACATTTTGCTCAAATAAAATGTTTTTGTTTATGGGAAGAATGTTGCCTAGGAGTGATTCAGCAGCAGTAGAATGACAGTCACATTAATGCCTTAGAAATTAAGGCAGAGTCAGACACTCTAATTCCAGAGAATCATATCTCTCTCTTTCTCTCTCTCTCTTTTTTAAATATTTATCCACAATGACCTCCATACAAGGATGTGTGTGAGGGGGAATGGGGAAGCAGTAAGAATTTTTAAGGGGATAGAAGAGTGTAGGAAAGTGAAAAAGGAAGCCTCAAGTAGATATTGCTAGGGCCCTACCTATATTTGCTCAGCTCTCTTAGTGCTGAATCTCCAACTGTCAGCACCTGAATTTCTTTGCCTGAGAACTTTCTTGGGTATTTAGAGACTTCTTTGTCCACCTTGTGACAAGCTTCAGGTGCCTTGGAGTCTTCTTCACCCCTGCCACATACCAGATATATGACTCTAGATGATGAATAGGAGTTGAAATGTAAGTAGACCAGTTCCTGAGGTGGAATACCTCTAAGCTGTCCATTCTATTTAGTCTTCTACACTTTTATGGTGACCTTATACTATAGTCTGGTGAATGTTCTTGTCAATATAATAACATAATAAGATAGACAACCAAATAATAGGCAAAACTTTCAGAAAGAAAGAATAAGCCAGGCATGTTGGCTCACACCTACAGTACTAGCACTCTGGGAGACTAATGCAGGGGATTGCTTGAATTTAGGAGTTCAAGACCAGCTTCAGCAAGACTTAGACCCCATATCTACAAAAAATAGAAAAACTAGCTGGGCATTCTGGTGGGCATCTGTAGTACCAGCTACTGAGGAGGCTGAGAAGAGAATCCATTGAGCCCAGTGTAGAGATAAGCACCCCATGCTCAGAAATTGTGTTTTACTGGATCATAAAAAAACTTTTACAGGTAAAGAAAACAAGTGAGCAAAATGCTTTTTGTATTTTTGGCTATGGCAGCAGTTCAAGCCAATAGCTAGAAAGGGGGAAATGTAGAGATAAGCACCCCATGCTCAGACATGGCAGTTCGCTTCAATGTGCTCCCTCAAGAGAATGATTCTGAGAAAGATTTCTTCAAAGATCGAGCTTCTGCACCTGCCTATAGATATGCAGATATGCAGAAATATGCAGAAATCCTCTCAAAGAAGAGATCTGGAGAATCAGTCCAGGGTCACAGCTGGAAGCTCGAACACATGTCCCGGGGCATTGGGTTCTGTTCTGTGTCTTCTTCCTTCATTAACATTATAATCTCTAGTATTTGTTTGGGCCAGCAAGAACAAGACAGTCAGTCTCTTTTATGTTCTCACTCTAAACAAAATCAATTGTATATGTGTTCCTCAGCCTTCACACTGAGTTGTAATCTTAATGGTAGCTTCCTAATGTTACTTCACTTCTTTGTATCTGTGTTAAATTCTTACTGAATGTTTGAAAGTATATAAGATAATCAGTAAAGTCAGGCCTGGTCGCTGATCTGAGCGAGTCTCAACCTCTCTTCAAATCAATCATCTCGTCTGCAATTCCTTTTCCCTGTGTCTCCGATCAGAGGCTCCGAGAACACTTTCAGCCCAGGATTTTGAGGTTGCTGTGAGCAATGATGGCACGACATTCTAGTCTGGGGCAACAGAGTGAAGTTCTATCTGTCTCAAAGAAAAGGTAGGGAGTAACTATTATCTACAGATATGTATGTAACAGTCTAAGAAAGTCAACTGAAAACCTTTTAGAATTAAAGAGTTTCATAAAATGTCAGGATAAATATAAATACACAGAAATAAATTATTTGAATACAAACCCGAAAATATTTTTGAAGTTAAAATATTAAATCAATGATGATATCAAATATCATAAAGTCTAAAAGGCACAGTTCTATCAAGAAAATGAAGAATCTCTCTGTGAATAAGACTGAAAATTTACTGAACAGGAGAAAACATTTGAAAAAAATGGAGCAATATGCCATATTGCTGAAAGAGAAAAGCAAATGCTTTAGAAATTATATTTATTAACAAATTTATTTAAAGATTTAACACAATCCCATTCAAAAGTCCTACCTTTATAAATTGATATAAATATTTTAAAGCTTAGCTAAAAAAAGCAAATAGGCAATAACAATGAAGTAATATAGGAAATTCATAAAGGTTTCAAAATTTACCATGAAGTTACAGTAATCAAGGCATTATCAGCAAAAGGAAAGACACAGTAGTATCATTTGCCTTGTTCTTGACCTTAGGGGAAAAAGTTTTTTTTTTTTTTTTAAACCATTAGGTATGATGTTAGGTATAGATTATTTTATAGTATATTTTATAGACTTTTATGCAATTAAGTCTCTCCCCTGGCCC
This sequence comes from Otolemur garnettii, assembly GCF_000181295.1. Taxonomy (NCBI): domain Eukaryota; kingdom Metazoa; phylum Chordata; class Mammalia; order Primates; family Galagidae; genus Otolemur; species Otolemur garnettii. The sequence continues at coordinate 1,845,039 of NW_003852587.1, forward strand.
GCTTCCTATGTTGCTTAGAATCAAGGCATTATCAGCAAAAGGAAAGACACAGTAGTAGCATTTGCCTTGTTCTTGACCTTAGGGGAAAAAGTGATTTTTTTTTTTACCATTAGGTATGATGTTAGGTGTAGATTATTTTGTAGATATTTTATAGTCTATTTTATAGACTTTTATCCAGTTAAGTCCCCCCCATTCTTATGTTGCTTAGAGTTTTTGTCATGAATTTGGATTGATTTTTTCCACATGATTTTGTGTCAATTAATATGGTTTTTTTTGTTTAGCCTGCTGATATAGTGGATTACATGGATTGATGTTCTAATAATGAGCCAGCTGTATATACCTGAAATAAATTTGGTCATAGTATATTTTCTAATGCATTGTAGGATTTGGTTTATTTAATGTTTTGTTAAGGCTTTGTGCATCTAAGTATTTGAGAGATTGCTACAGATTACTTCCTTTGTGTTGTCCTTATCTGGTATTGGTAGAATAAAAGTGCTAGTCTCATAAAATGAGTTTGGAATAAGTTTGAAAGTGTCTCCTCTCCTTCTGTTATCTGAAAGAGATTGTCAAAATTGGTATTAATTCTTATTTAAATATTTGGCAAAAGTCTCCAGTAAAATCATCTTTGCCTAGAGATTTCTCTTTCTGGATATTTTTGATTATAGATTCAGGTTTCTTAATGGTTTAAAAATGCTCAGATTATCTAATTCATCTCAATTTAGTTTTGGCAATTTATGATTTTCAAAAAACTGATTCATTTCTTCTAAATAATCAAACTTAGAAACATAAAGTTAATTTATAGAGTTTCCTTTTAACAGCTTAAATATATGTAGTGTTATTCTCTGTTTTATTTTTCATTGTGGTGATTTATGTTTTCTCTCTTTTTATCCTTGTCAGTATTTGCTATGATCAGAATGATTTGGTCTCTCCATTCATTCATATGCTGAAACCTAAATGCCAATGTGATGGTAATAAGAGGTTGGGAAGAATGTCAGCAAGATGGCAGAATAGACAATTCCCCAGGATCACTCCCTCCACAAAATAATAGCTAGAAACTATTCAAAGACAATAACAATACCCTGAGTTCAACAGAACTCAAGGAAGAAACAGAAACACCCCTGGGCACACAGAATTAAGAGATGTCATGGTAATTTCAAACTGTGCTGTCCATTCCTCAAGCTAGCATAATGCCACTCACACAGAATTTCCCTAGAACCATGATTTCCAAAGTGAAAGGAGGGAACTGGAAGTGAAAATTCAATTTCTTCACTGGTCTGATAATCTTCATGGGAAGCTCACGGTCCCATCTTGCAAGAACCACAGGGAGTGCAGAGAGGGCTGAACTATTTGGGGTGAATGGGACAAAGAGCTAGGAGCTGATAACAGCAATTGTCATGTAGATCCTGGTAACTATTTTGAACTCTGATCAACAAGGATGCCACGTTGAAGAGAGTGGATTAGACCTAGTATTGTAGGTGACACAATGACATAATCCTGTTGTAAGGCCTGAATCCCTAGCAGGATTTTCTACAATGTCAAGCTGCTTCTGTGGAGCTTTTTCCTGGCCTGAAAATGACTAAGATGTCAGGAATAAGTTCCAGTGTCCACTTAAGTCTTATCTAGAATGAGAAAAAATGGCAAGGCAACAATATAGTTCGAGGGCAATATTTTATACTGGTGCTCACTATAAGTTTTCTCAAATTAGGACATAATGGCAGGGTAGTAATTTAGTTCTAGTGTTCACTGTAATTCCTCCCAGAATAGAAAGAAATAACATCCAGCATTTAAGTTCATTTATTACATAATAAAGGTCTAACACCATCAAAGAACACCTGCAAAAGTGGAAGAAATGGCTATCTCCTCAAATTAATAAGCATCTATGTAAAGAATTGTGAAAAAAGAAAAATATAGTACCACCAATGACACCAACAGAGCTCCAGCAATAGATGCAAATAAATTAAAGATTTATAAATGTTGGATAGAGAACTCATAATAATATCCGTAAACAAGTTCAGGCAATCACTAGACAATATGGATAGAAAACTAAATTAAATTCAAAAGACAAGTAATAAGAGATAGTTGAGAAATAAAAATAATTTAAAAAACAATAAAAATTGTAGAAATAAAGAATATAATAAATGAGCTAAAAAATAATCAGAAAATATCAGTGAAAGACTAGCCAAACAGAGCAAAGAAGCACCAAGCTTGAAGATAAAACACATAAAATTATTGAGAGGATAAAAAATATTTAAAAAATAGTGAAGAAGGCTTATGAAAATTATGGGATACCATAATTCCCCATGAGGGGATTTTCTGAAGGAAATGAAAGAGAAAAAGGCCTAGAAAGCATTTTCCAGGAAATAAATAGGAAGCCATCCTATGCTCATGAATTAGAAGAATTAATTTTGTTAAAATGTCCATACTACCCAAAGTCATACACATTACCCAGATTCAACCCAATCTCTATCAAAATACAAATGATATTCATCACAGAGATAGAGAAATAATTGTAAAATTCATATGAAACCATAAAAGACCTCAAATATCCAAAGCAATCTTGAAGAAAAAGAAGAAAGCTGAAGGCATCACACTACCAGAAAACATAGCTGGGCACTATAGTGGGTGCCTGTAGTCCTAGTTACTTGGGAGGCTGAGGCAAGAGGATTGCTTCAACCCAAGAATATGAGGTTTCTGTGAGCTATGATTATGCCATGGCACTTTACCCAGGGTAACAGACAGAGTAAAACTATGTCTCAAAAATAAAAATAAAAAAAAAAAAGCCAGAGTAGGATTGTCTATATTAATACATGATAAAATACACTTCAGAAGAAATAAAATTATCAGAGACAAAGAGAAGTATTTTATAATGGTAAAAGGATCAATCCATAAAGAAGACATAATAATCCTAAATGTGTACACAATAGTAAAGCATTAAAATATACAATAATTAAAACTTTAAAAACTTTTAAAAAAAATGCATGAAGCAGACACTGATAGAGCTGAAAGGAGAAATGCATAAATCCACAACTATAATTGAATTTTAACTTTCAGAACTAATCTATTTTCTCTCTCTCTGTGTCTCTCTCTCTCTCTCTCCCCCTTCCTTCCTGCCTGCGATCCCGCCTTCCTTTTCTTCTTTCTTTCTCTCTCTTTCTCACTCTTTTTCTCTCTCTCTCTCCTATTTCTCTCTCATTCTTTCTTTATTTTAGCAACAGGGTGTCACTCAGTAGCCCAAGAAAGAGTGCAATGCTGCAATTATAGTCCATTGCAGCCTCAGACTCCTGGGCTCCAGGAACCCTACTACTTCAGCCTCCTGAGTACCTGGAAATACCTGGATAATTTTCAAAACCATATTTTTGATGTGTTTTGGTATGGATTTCTTTGTGTTTATTCTTTTGTAGTTCACTCAGCTTCTTGAATCTGTAGTTTGCATCTTTTGCCAAGTTAAGGAAGTTTTCAGCCTAATTTCTTCAAATACTCTTTTAGTTCCAACTCTCTTCCCCTTCTCTTTCTGATAACCTGATGATACAAATGTTGCATTTTTTCTTATTATACAACAGGTTCCTGAGGTGATATTCACATCTTTCCAGTCTATTTTCTCTCTTTTGTTAAGATTGAGTGAATTTTAGTGATGTGTCTTTAAGTTCACTGATTCTATTGTTTTTACTTTTCTTTTTGTTTCACAATATTAAGGGGGTAAAAAAGTTTTGTTACATGGAATCCTTGTATAATGCTTAAGTTGGGGCTTTTAGTGTATCTAAAATTTTATTCAACAGGTAAGTTTTTACCCCTCACTCCCTCCCACACCCATGAGTGATGATAACCATCTACCATGTTGGCTTGTGAGGTGCCCACTATGATCCATGGATGGTGGCATTTGTTGCCCTGTGTGACTTCAGTTTATTACTGTTTTTCCCCTTGGCACTGGTGATTATCAGCTTACTCTGGCTTGAGGGATGCCTGTTCACATGCACAGATGGTAGCATTTGTCAGCTGTGTGCTGGCTTGAGGCCAACTCCAACAATGCCCACAAGTGGCTAAGGCACCAGCAACATACACCAGAACTGGCTGGTTTGATCCAGCCCAGGCCTTACAAACAACGACAGCTACAACCAAAACTGGTCAGGCATTGTGGCAGGCACCTGTAGTCCCAGCTTCTTGGGAGACTGAGGCAAGAAAATTACTTGAGCCCAGGAGTTGGAGGTTGCTGTGAGCTGTGATGCCACAGCACTCTACCCAGGGCAACAGCTTGAGGCTCCTTCTCAAAAAAAAATCATAAAGTCATATTTCTTTATGTAAGTGCATTTCAGGCACTTACAAAGAATGCAAATGGCTGTTTGCTAAATATAAAAATTCATCTTTGCTTGTTTAAATTTATTTGCTACCCTGTGGCAAAAGAATAAGATAGAAAGCTCCAGAAGTACCTGGAAGTTACCTGTTTGCCTATTGTCAGCTAAAATTTACTTTATTCTGTATTTTCTTTGTGGGTGAAACAAACAATGTAATTTTGACAAAACACATCTGTTCTTCAACTATACTATATAATGCAATATCTGGTAAGCGTGTTGCATTCTATGGTTCCCAGAATCCTATTGCTCCTTAAACACATTCTTGGGAGTTAGAGAGTAAGGATTTTTTTTAACAAATTAAAAGTTTCAAATCAATGTCAATCTAAAAATGTGTAAAGAGACTTAATCTTGATCAACTATCTGGATTACTACTTCATCACCAAGTACTTCTAAAGAATTCCAGGAACCCAAAATGTTTATGATCCTATTCACAAGTAAAGGCCAAGTATATTAGTGCATGATGCATGAAGGACTTTTTCAGTGCTTCAAATAGAGAACTGAGTCATCAGACACTTCTCAGAGGAAAAGTTTTATCAAACAAAGTGAGTAAGACCCATTATAGTTAGGACTGTATTCACAATGCCAATGAGTTAGTTCATTGTGCAATCATTTTCTATATATAGGAAAAAGGTAAAGCAGTAAATGTCCAATAGCATTTTTTTCATGAGAATATTTCCTTGACCTTGGGTCATACAAAGGTTCTAGTTCTTTTTTTTTCTAGATTAATATGGGAGTATGAACAATTATTTTACTGTTTGCTTTTGTAAGTTTGAACTACAAGTTGTAGATGTGCCATTCACCCAGGAAATGTGCAATATACCATTGTAGTGTACCTATTGGGTGAGAACTTACCAAACTCTATTCCTCCCTCCCCACTAATTTAATTTATTTGAGTTTCTCTCTCATGTATGCATGTAGGTGTTAATCTACTAGTTCCAATTTAGTACAGAGTATGTGTGATGTTTCTTTTTCTATTCTTGTGATACTTTATTTAGGAGAATGGTCTTCAATTCCATTCAGGTTGTTGCAAAAGACACAAAATCTCCATTTTATTATGGCTGAATAGTATTCCATAGGATATGTATACCAAAATTGATTAATCCATTCATGTGTGTTGAAAGGCACTTGTGTTGTTTCCACATCTTTGTGATTGTAAATTGTGCTGCTATGAACATTCAAGAATGAATATCTTTATGATAAAATGCTTTTTTTCAGGGTGGGGGAGTAAACACCTAGTAGTGGAATTGCAGGATCAAATGATAGGTCTACTTTTAGTTCCTGAGGAATCTCCATACTACCATCTGTAGAGGATATACTGGTTTACAGTCCCACTAAGAGTGTATGAGTGTTCTTTTCTCTCTTCACCTATGACAGTATCTGTTGCTTTGGGACCTTATCATGTGGGTCATTTCTCACTAGGGTTAGGTGATATCTTAATGTGGTTTTGATTTGCATTTGTTTGATAATTAGGGATTAGGAGCATTTTTTCAAGTGTTTATTGGGCATTATGTTACCCTCCTGAGAAAAGTTTCTGTTCATGTCTCTTGCACAATTGTTAATGGAGTTGTTTGATCTTTTCTTGTTTATTTGCTTGAATTCTTTGTAAATTCTGGTTATTAGCCTTTTGTCACATTTGTAGCATGGAAATTTCTTCTCCCATTCTGTAGGTTGTTTCTTTGCTTTGTTGATTATGTCCTTAGCTCTACAGGAACTTTTTAATGCAATCAGGCCCCATTTATTAATTTATTTTGGTTGCTGAAATTACATTTTGGATCTTATTTATAAGTTCTTTCTAATGGTATTATCTTATGCCTAGAAAACACCAAGGACTGAATCAAGAGACTCCTGGAATTGATAAAGAAATACAACAATGTTTCATGATATAAAAATCAATGTACACCCCAGTAGCCTTTACATACACCAATAATAGTCAAGCAGAGAATCAAATCAAAGATCCAGTAACATATTTTTAATTTTTCAGTATTAAATTTTGTAGTGTAGTATTAAATCAATTATATCATCAAAGTAAAGGATTGGTGGTTTAAAATTTGATCACTTTTAAATTGAAAAATTGTACTAGTAAAAATGGCAGTGAAATGTGATGACTCATCATTCTCCATATTGAAACCATCAATTTACCAAAAATTATGAAATATTCGAATATACCCATTTTCATTAAAGCCAATATCATCTATTTAGTTTTGGGAAAACACTCTTGATCATATTAAGTTAGTATTTTAAATGTTTTAAAATATGTTTTTCTTATGTTTAATTTATAATTTATTACTGTTTGACAATTATCTATTTAGTTTTTGGCTACACAGTTTAGAAACATTTCCAATAATGACTAAAATCAAGAATGTAAGAATGAGCACAAGATGTATTAGTACACAGCAGATCAAGTAGTGTAGAAGGTAAATAATACCAACAGTGTAATGATCAGTAATTTTAGGTGATAGATGGCATTCAAAACTGGAAAAAAGAGATTGAATTCAATAGAATAATGAATAGAACAATGGTAGTGAATTAATCCAGCATCATTATATAGAAGGGAGTGGAATAGGGATGGCATAGAGCCACAGAGAAAGGATGTTACAGAAATCTATACACAAAGTAATGGAGATTTGACATAGAAAAATGATAAAAATAATGGAGAAGCATTTTGAAATAAAATAATTATAACATTTTGTACCCAAAGCCACCTGGAATATAAACATAATTACTTTAATTTGATTTTTAGGATTCTTCTTTTTTTCACAGAGGAAAAGACAATGATCCTGGAGCCATAGCAAGACCTCACAGTTAAAAGACAGGAAATTTTGTGCTGGATCTGGTATTTATTTACTGGCATTTATATGTTCTTTGAGGTCTCAGTTCTCATCTATAAATAAAATGCTTTAGCTAGAAGTCTAGTTTTCGAATGCTCCTTGGCCCCTAGCACTAGAAAGTTTTCTTCTAAGAAACATGACACCTTACACAAGACTGAAAAAGGTGAGAAAGATAAAGCAGGTTAGAAGTTTTATAAAACTTTCCACATATGTTTATCAAATGATCCAGCCATTCTGGGTAAATACTTCTAAGTATGTGCTCAAGTGAAATGAAAGTACATGTCAATATAAAGACTCTACAAGAATGTTCATGTCTGCTTTGTTTGTAATAGCCAAAGGCTGGAGATAACAAAATACCCATTAGAAGATGCATAGATAAATAAATTATGCTATGTCCGCACAATTAAACATTATTCACCAATGAAAATGAATTTACTTTGAGTACATGCAACACATGCAAAACTCCAAATAACTGTGCTTAGTGAAAGAAAGTCAACAAATGAATGTACATATTAGGTTCGGCGCCCATAGCACAGTGGTTATAGTGCCAGCCACATACACTGAGGCTGGCAGGTTCAAACCCAGCCTGGGCCATCTAAGTAACAATGACAACTGCAACAGAAAAATACCCAGGCTTTGTGGTGGATGCTTGTAGTCTCAGTTATTTGGGAAGCTGAGGCAAGAGAATCACTTAAGCCCAAGAATTTGAAGTTGCTGTGAGCTGTGATGCCACAGCACTCTACCAAGTGTGACATAGTGAGACTGTCTCAAAAAAAAAAAAAAAGAAAAAAGAATGTATATATTATATGATTCAATTTGTAAAAGTCCAGGAGTTTTAAATTATTTCAGGTTAGCAAAATTGGATCAGTGGTTGCTGCAGGATGGATGGAGAAACAGAGGAGAAGAGGAGTGGTGGATGTGTTCACTATTTTGATTGTGCTGATGGCTTATGTCAAAATTTATCAAACTGTACACTTTAAAGATAGACAGTTTGTGTGTTGATTATAGCTCAATAAAGCTGTGGTTTTTTTTTTTAAGGCAATCCTGAAAGTTGTCAGCTGGTCACTACTGTAGTTGCTTTCAATTAAGGCATGGGGTCCCAACACTGGACATAATTTCACAGAATATCAATATCAGAGAAGGACTCTACATGACTATGATGGAACAAACAATAGAAAGATTATCCCATACTCTGTAATAATTATGCCTGAGCAGATACATAAACAGAAACTTTAGACAATCACAGAATGCTCAAACATTAATTTCCCAGTTAATTAGAGCAACAAATGAATTCTTTCTTCAATGAATACTCCAGCCCAATTTGTTCTCCTACCTCCTAGATAAAAATTAAAGTAGTCAATCATGAAATTTCACCGTATTTCTGGCCACAGCTAATCCAGAACAGACTCCTGTCCCCTTCCCACCAATATATATATATATTCAGCACAAGTTGCAGTCCTATCGTAAGCCTCTCCACCCCTCCTCTGTTTCCTCTTTCAGACAAGCCCCACAGTTTCTACATGGTGTTTAGTCTTATTTACTGTGGCACCAATAAACCTAATCTTATTGATTAAAATTCTTTCTGGTGATCTTTGGCTAGTGGGCATAACAAAGAAGGACTTGAAAGTAGAGGCCTCTGAAATGTGAGACATAGTGAACTTCTCTTTTATGTTCCTCATTTCTTCTGAACATGAGCAGCTTTTAGGATGCTACTGAGATAAATAATCTCTAAGGAACACTAAAATCCACAATTTGATGATCTCTATCAGTTCCTAGAGATGATAGCCTTTATTGAGCTATTTAATTGAGACATTTAATTCAGCTATTTCTTGAAATAACTGAAATTTCTATTTTAAAATTAACATTGTGTCTGAGAATGGTAAGCAACAGAGTTAACATAGAAGCTATTATTTGTACAGAAAACAAAATTTTAAAATATTCATTTGTATCATTTTGATGTCTCTTTATAAGTTTTTTTTTTTTTTTCTCAGCACTCTTAATAATTTTCCTCTACATATGGTCTGTGGCATTGGGGAGAAAAGCTCAATTTTTGCTGACTTAAAAGAGATTGATCCAGGAATGTGCTTTCCTTAGCTTCCTGCTGATAGATGCTCTTCCTCTGCTATTTTCCTGAGTTATTTCTGTCCCTAGATTCTCATCTTGAATAAGCAGATAGGGAATTGAGATGAGGAATAGACTTGAATACTTGGAATGCTTTCAAGAATGCACTGGCCAAGAATGGAAGACTGTGATGGGACAAAGAAAATTTGATTTGCAAGATGGTATTTTTAGAACTTTAAATGTACTCAAATGTCAAGTTTACTCTTTTACAAAAGGTTACAGTACACACACACACCTTTTTTCTCCTCTACCTATACTGTAATTTCAAATTGTGTGTTATAGGAAGGAATTTTACCTCATTTTCTGTTGTTTATGTGTGTGTGACATCACAGTGAAAGAAATCTAAGACTAAAAGAATAGTGAAATTATAAAAGTGACTTTTGATGTGTGCCTACAATTCTTTGCTTTTAGGATAAGGGGTGTGGGACAGAAGTAGTGAAAGCAGAAGAAAGAAACCATCTTCCTAGTTCATATTCATACACACAAGTATGGCAATTTTGGCAGCACTGCTTATATTTGGGGACCAATTGGGGTGAGACAGACAGAGATCAAACTCTGAAACTTGGCAATAGAGATAGGGAAGCAAGAGTTTAGGAAAGAAGGAGAGTTTGAGCTTCATTTATAGCTAGGAAATTTCAAAAGAACTTGATTTTCCATAGTTTTTCAATCTTTTTCAAGATCAAAAACATTTATTATCTCATTAAAAATCAATAAAATTCCATTGAGATGAATACAGCTGATAAAAGTATAAAATGTGAATTTATTTAGGACATATTGCTCTGTAGTCAGAAGGCTAATATTCATATATTAGCAAAGCCACTTGCCAGTTCCACTAACTTTGGACAATTTCCAAAACCTACCTAAAACTTAGTATGCTTTTTTGAAAACTTAGTACCTATTTTTAATGGTACCTTTGAGGATTATATAACAGATGAAAAATTTTTAGCATAGGAACCATTACCTTAGAGGCATTGTATAAAGATTAGTTAGTATTACTATCATTGCTACTATTCACTGAAAAGGACTGTAATTGAACTGAGCACTATTTTCATTGGAGGAAGCAATTCAATTATTCTAGCTATTTTCTTAGTATTTATTTCCATATTTCTAAATAGTATACTGTGCTATTTATTAATTTTTCCATTTTAAGCATCATATACTAATTCCTTGTGATAAAAACTTAGAACTTCACATTCTTACATTACTCCTTATTAACCTCCCTTTGTGTGCCTCTCCTCATTCTTCTTTTTTTTTTTTTTTAAATTTCAGATTAATATGAGGGTACAAACGATTAGGTTAAAATGTTTGCATTTGCATTTGTTAGGTAAGGCCCCTGTCGTCGTTGTGCCCTACACTCAGGATGTATAACGTATACCCTTATCTTGAGCCCATTAGGTGGGAGCACACTAATCCCCCTGTCCTCTCCTCTCTTTCCCCTTCCTTCTCCTCCACCCAGCTTCAGCTAAATTGAGTTTTTTCTTTTGTGTGGTCATGTATTAGTTCATCTACTGGCTTCATATTGGTGTTGAGTACATTGGGTATTTGCTTTTCCATTCTTGTGGTACTTTGCTAAGGAGAATGTTCTCCAACTCTGCCCATGTTAATACAAAGGATGTAAAGTCTCCAACGTTTTATGGCTGAATAGTATTCCATAGTATACATATACCACAATTTATTAATCCATTCCTGGGCTGATAGGCATTTAGGTTGTTTCCATATCTTGGTGATTGTAACTTGAGTTGTGATAAGGTATCTAGTACAAGTGTCCTTATCATAAAATGATTTTTTTTCTTCTGGATAGATGCCTAGTAATGGGATCACAGGATCAAATAGAAGGTCTATTTTGAGTTCTTTGAGGAGTCTCCATACTTCTTTCCCAAAAGACTGTACTAGTTTTCAATCCCACCTACACTGCATAAGTCTACCCCTCTCTTCACACCCATGCGAGCATCTGCAGCTTTTAGCCTTGTGATGTGGGCTATTCTCATTGATATTAGGTGATACCTAATAGTGGTTTTAATTTGCATTTCTGTGATGATTAAGAAGATGAGCATTTTTTGATGTGTTCATTGGTCATCATTCATCTGTCCTCTTGGGAAAATGTTCATGGCACTTGCCCGTTGATTGATGGGGTTGTTTGTTCTTTTCCTATAGATTTTCTTGAGTTCTTTGTATAATCTGATCACTGGCCCTTTATCCAATTTGTACCATGTGAGTACTGCCTCCCATTTGAAGGTTGTATATTTGCTTTGTCAATTATGTCCTTAGCTATTCAGAAGCTTTTTAACAAGATCAGGTCCCATTTATTTATTTTTGTTTTTCCTGCATTTGCCAATGGGGTCTTCATGAATTCTTTCCTAAGAATGATATCATTAAGGGTTTTCCCATACTTTTCTCGAGGAATTTTTTCATTTCATGTCTTATATTTAAATCTTTTATCCTGTGATTTAATTTTTGCAAGTGGTGACAGATGAGCATCCAGTTTTGGTCTTTTTTATTATAGCTATCCAGTTCTTCCTGCACCATTTATTAAATATGAATTATTTTCCCCAATGTAAGCTTTTACTAGGTTTGTCAAAGATCATATGAAAATAAGAGGTGGTCTCATCTCCAGCTTCTAAATTTTGTTCCATAGATCTATGTCTCTATGGTAGAAAAACAAAACAGCCAGTACCATGCTGTTTTGGTCACTTTAGATTTGTAGTATAACCTGAAGTCTGGTAGAGTCAAGCATCCAGATTTGTTTCTATTTTGTGGAATTGCAGTGGGTATTTGGTTTTTTTCCTGCTTCCATGTGAATCAAAGGACTATTTTTTCATGTTCTTCAAAGTTTAATGCTGGTGTTTTACTAGAAACTGCATTAAATCTGTAGATCACTTTGGGTAGTACAGACATTTTAGCAATATTCATTCTTCCAACCATGAGCATGGCATGTTCTTTTATTTGTCAATGTCTTCTGCTATTCCTTTCCTCAGGGTTTCACAGGAAATGAAACTTTGTAGAGATCCTTCACATACTTTGTTAAGTATATTACAAAGTATTTCATTTTCTTTGAAGCTACTGAGAAGGGTATTGTGACTTTGATTTGAGTCTCAGCTTGACTGTTGTTGGCATATATTAAGGTTACTGATTTATGGACATGGATTTATATACCAATATGTTACTGTGTTTCTTGATCACTTCCTGGAGTCTCATGCTTAAGTACCTGGGGTTTTCTAAGTATAAAATCATATCATCTGTAAAGAGCAAAAGTTTGACCTCCTCTTTCCCCATTTGGATACCCTTGATATCCTTCTCCTGCCTGATTCCATTGGTTAAGTCTTGTGGCACTGTGTTGAATAGGAGTGGCAATAGTGGACATCCCTGCCTGGTTCCAGTTTTAAGTATAAATGCTTTACTCCATTTAGTATGATATTGGCTGTGTGTTTTTCATAGATGGCTTCTACTAGTTTAAGAAACATCCCATCTATTCCTGTTTTCTTGAGTGTTTCCATTAGAAAAGGATGCTGAATTTTGTTGAATACTTTTCTGCATCTATTGAGAGTATCAAATGGTCTTCATTTCTGTTTCTATTCATGTGGTGAAGTAATTTTATAGATTTGCATATTTTGAATGAGCTTTGCATCCCTAGAATAAAGCCCATCTGATCATGATGTGTGCTTTTTTACTGTGTAGTTGTATTCTATTTGCTGGGATTTTATTGAGTTTTTTTTTTTTTTTTGAAACAGAGTTTCACTTTATTGCCCCTGGTAGAGTGCTATAGTGTCACAGCTCACAACAACTTCCAACTCCTGGGCTTAGGAGATTCTCTTGCCTCAGCCTCCTGAGTAGCTGGGACTACAGGTGCCCACCACAATGCCTTGCTGTTTTTTTCTTTTTCTTTCTTTCTTTTTTTTTTTTTGGTGTTGTTGTTGTTGCAGTTTGGCTGGGGCTGGGTTTGAACCCGCCACCTTTGGTATATGAGGCCAGTGCCCCACCCACTAAGCCACAGGCACCATCCCTTATTGAGTATTTTTTGCACTGATAAATTGATGATATTGGTCTGAGATTTTCTTTTTTGTTGTTGTTATTTCCTTTCCTGGTTTTGGTATCAGTGTGAAGGAGTTGGGGAGGGTTCCTTCCTTCTCTGTGTTTAGAAATAGGTACTACTATAGATATGATCTCCTCTTTGAAGGTTTGGTAAAGTTCTGGTATAAAACCATCTGGTCCAGGACTTTTTTTTTTGTTTGAAGCTTTTTTATTGTTGTTATAATTTTGATATCTGATATTGGTCTGTTCGAGTGTCCTATATCTTCCTGGTTAAGTCTAAGGAGGTAGTGTAATTCCAGGTATTGGTCCATTTCCTCCATGTTTTCAAATGTCTGGGCATTAAGGTTTTTGAAGCATGCAGTGATGATCCTTATTATCTCTGTGGTGTCTGTTGTTATTTTTCCTTTTTCATTTCTGATTGAGATTATTAGAGATCTTACTTTTCTGTTTCTAGTTAATCTGGCCAATGGTACATTGATTTTATTTATCTTTTCAAAGAACTAACAGTTTCTTTCATTAATCTTGTGAATGATGTTTTTGTTTCTGAATTTCATTTATTTCTGATCCAATTTTGGTTATTTCTTTTCTTCTGCTATGTTTAGAGTTGGGTGTTTCTTCCTTTCAAGTTCCTTGAGATGATACATTAGGTTGTTGATTTGTATATGATTATTTAATGTGATAAATTTCTCTCTTAGTACTGCTTTTTTTTGTATCCCACAGGTTTTGATAGCTTCTGGCTTCATTGCTGTTTTGTTCAAGGAATTTAGTGATTTCATTTTTAACTTTTCCTTGATCCAGCTGTCATTCAGCATAAGGTTGTTTAGTTTCTATAACTTTGTGTGGGGATGAAGGCTTTTTGTTGGAATTGAGTTCTACCTTTATTCCACTGTGGTCCAAAAAGACACAAGGTATAATTTCTATTTATTTTTAATTTTCTGAGGTTTTATTTGTGTCTTAGGATATAATCCATTTTGGAGACTGATCCATGAGCTAATGAGAAGAGTGTATACTCAGTATTTTGGAGATGGAATGTTCTATATATGTCTTTTAATTCCATTTGCTCTAGAGTTGCATTTAAGTTCATTATTTCTTTGTTTAACTTCTGCTTGAAGTAGCTGTCTAGATTGTCAGTGGACAATTATCCACTGACAATTATCAAAAGAATCATGTTTTTTTCATAATTCTTCCCCATGTGTGTTTTTAATTTATTTTTTAAATTCTAAGTTACAAAGTTAGGGTGTCCCTAATGAATTTTTGAGATATATTCTGGTTGGACTTTATTAGTCAGCTCACAGGAGAGAGTTGGTGCCTGCTGGGTGGAACCTGGGCCAACCAAATGGCACACTCTGTGCCAGCTATAGTGTCAACCAACAGGCTCTAGAGCCATTTGAGTGGTGACTGGTGTCTGCACTAGCTGCTGTTAAATGCAAAGCTCTACAAGCCCCTTCTAGGGCTTGCCAGCATGAAGTGGCAGGTCCTTGATCCACCAGTTGCTCTACAGGTTCCGGGGCTAGTTGGTTGCCACATCTGGGGAGCTAATATCAGATTCATAGGCACTGGGGGATGTGGCTCTTCACATCTATTCTGAGACTTGCTGGTTTGTAGTGGCTACTTGTTGTTCTGTAACCTGCTCATTAGATTATTAGCATCGTTTTGATGTGTAATCTGAGGGGCTGATGTTAGGTTCAAAGGCCCCAGGTTGTGGAGTTCACCCCACCCTGTCCAGAAACTGCTAAAACAAAGTGGGCACTGCTCCACTGCTGCACAGCTGCCTGCTCAGCAGAGATTTAGTCCTTTTGGATGCTGAAATAGGTAGGTTGATATTAGTTTCAAGGGCCCCAGGATGGGGAGTTTGCCATGCCTCTTCCAGGGCCTGGCAAATTGGTGTAGCAGCTTTCTCTTCTGCTGACCCACTCCACAGGGTTTTAAGGCTATTTGGTTACTAAAAGTGTCAGGCTGGAATCTGATCCAAAGGCCCCAGGACATGGAGCTCTCTACTCCCCTTCACTACTGACCATTTAAATGAGCCACTGCTTTCTCCAGTGGCCATTCCCATTCACAGGCAGTCAAAGCTGCACAGAGTGGGTCTCTGAGGACCAGGCTTCTTTCATGTAAGTCAGGAGAGGTGTGGTTGGAGGCAGGGCTTCAGGTGAAGCTCCTAGGCCATGGAGAAATGTGCAAATGGGGCTAAGTCATTCCAGAGGGTGGAGACAGAATCATCCAGGTGGAAGCTAGGCATAGCCAAAGCATAATTCTGCCAGTAATGGATTTCAAAAAGCTGCAATTTCTTCCTGTTGTTGGGGGAGGGGAATATGCGGCTCACTATATACCTCTCAGGATTTCCCAGAATGGGATTGACTGAGGCTTCAGGGCCATGAAATAGAGGCTGAGTTCCTGCCAGATAGGGAGGGGAGGCAGGGTCCATCTCATTTACTGCTCCTGAGCTCTGCTACTCCATAAGCAAGTCAATAATGACCAGTAATTCCCCTAGGATGTGGGTGAGAAAGAAGCTGACCTCCACAATACTTGCTTATGTGATCACTACGGGGAGGACTGATTACTGTTTTTGATGAATATATGTATACCATGTGTATTTAATGTAATTATTGCCATGTTTGGTTTTAGGTTCTTCATTTTATTATTTATTTTCTCTTTGTTTCCACTTTTTCTAACATCTTTTGGGTTATTGGACCAATTTTATTTATTTATATTTTATTGAATGGTAACTATGTACATTAATGCACTTCTGGGGTACAGTGTATTAGACCAATTTTTACCATTTCATTGCAATTTATCTATTGTTATCCTGACTAAAGCTCTCTCTCATTTTTTTTGTTATTCCTCCCACTCTTTTTTTTTTTTTTTTATTAAATCATAGCTGTGTACATGAAAGCAATCATGGGGTACAATGTGATGGTTTTATATACAATTTGAAATGTTTTCATCAAAGTAGTTAACAGCCTTCACAGCATTTTCCCAGTTATTGTGTTAAGACATTTATTTTATTTTATTTTATTTTACTTATTTTTTTATTTTTTTCATTCCACTTCATCTGGATATACCTGATATTAAAATTGGAAAAATATATTATTGTAAAGGGAAATTACAAATATATTTCACTTATAAATGAGGTTGCAATATCCTAAACAACATATTGACTAGTTGAATTAAAAATTATTGTTCAAATAAGGTACTTTGGTCAAAATTAAATCCAATTTATGTGAGAATTAGTCACTATTTTCTTTTCTTTTTTTTTTCTTTTCCTCACCCCTTCCCTCCTTCTCTCTCTGTCTGCTCTCCCCTTCCCCACTCCCCACCATGTCATTGATTGTCATTAATTGTCCTCATATCAAAATTGAATACATAGGATTCATACTTCTCCATTCCTGTGATGCTTCACTAAGAATAATGTGTTCCACATCCATCCAGGTTAACATAAATGCTGAAAAACCTCCATTTTGTAAATGGCTGAATAGTATTCCATGGTATACATATACCATAGCTTGCCAATCCATTCCTGGGTTGTGGGGCATTTAGGATGTTTCCACATTTTAGCAATTGTAAATTGAGCTGTGATAAACAGTCTAGTACAAGTGTCTTTATAATAAAAAGGTTTTTTTCCTTCTGGATAGATGCCCAGTAATGGGATTGCAGGATCAAACAGGAGTTCTAGGTTGAGTTCTTTGAGGTTTCTCCATACTTCCTTCCAAAAAGATTGTATTACTTTGCAGTCCTACCAGCAGTGTATAAGTGTTCCTTTCTTTCCACATCCACACCAGCATCTGTGGTTTTGAGATTTTGTGACATGGGCCATTCTTGCTGGGGTTAGATGATGTCTCAGGGTGGCTTTAATTTGCATTTCCCTAATAATTAGGGATGATGAGAATTTTGTCATATGTTTGCTAGCCATTTATTTGCCTTCTTTAGAGAAGATTCTGTTCATCTCTCTTCCCCATTGATGTATGGGAGTGTTGGCTTCTTTCATGTCGATTAATTTAAGTTCTGTATGGATCCTAGTTATTAAACTTTTTCAGATTCAAAATATGCAACTATCCTTTCCCATTGGGTAGGTTGTCTATCTGTTTTGGTTGTTGTCTCCTTAGTTGTACGGAAGTTTTTCAGTTTAATTAAATCTCATTTGCTTATTTTTGTTGTTGTTGCAATTTCCATGGCAGTCTTCTTCATAAAGTCTTTTCCCAGGCTGATATCTTTTAGTGTTTTTCCTATGCTTTCTTTGAGGATTTTTATTGTTTCATGCCTTAAATATAAATTCTTTATCCATCTTGAATCAATTTTTGTAAGTGGAGAAGGGTGCGGGTCCAATCTTTTATATGTGGATATTCAGGTCTTCCAGCATGATTCATTGAATAGGGAGTCTTTCCCCCAGTGGATGTTCTTGTTTGGTTTATCAAAGATTAGGTGGTTGTAAGTTGTTGCTTTCATTTCCTGGTTTTCTAGTCGATTCCAAATATCTATGTCTCTATTTTTGTGCCAGTACCATGTTGTCTCAACAACTATGGCCTTGTAATACAGCCTAAAATCTGGTATGCTGATGCCCCTGGCTTTGTTTTTATTACTAAGAACTAATTTAGCTATACAGGTTTTTTTCTGGTTTCAGAAAAAATGCAGAATCATTTTTTCCAAGTCTTGAAAATAGAAAGTTGGTATTTTAATAGGGATGGCATTGAATCGGTAGATTGCTATGGAAAGGATAGACATTTTAACAGTGTTGATTCTTCCCAGCCATGAGCATGGTGTGTTAAAGCTCATCATCTTGTTCTGTCCACTTGATTATATCATTTTTATAATTTTTTAGCAGTTTTCTTACGGGCCACAATACCCATACTTAATTTTTCATAGTATGCTTAGAATGAATGAACTTCAATAGGAATGTAAAAGCTTTACTTCCATGTAGAAGTAAGGGTTCCTCCTTAATATCACCATTGTCCTAAATATATTGCATCTATACACATTGAAAATGCCATCAAACAATGTTATAGTTTTGACTTTTAACCAGCAAATATGTTTTGCCATTTATATTTTTAACCATTATTTATGCTGTTCCAAGTTTCCTTCCATTTGGTCTGTAGAATTTCCTTTAGAAACTATTTCAGCATTCTCTCAACTTCTCCTCATCCAAGAATCCCTTAATTTAACTCTCATTCCTACAGTACATTTTTAATGGTTGTACAATTTCGATTGCCAGCTCTTTTATTTCTGTGCTTGAAAATATTTTGACAAGGGGAAAGCCAAGATGAAAGACCAGAAGTAGCCTGCACAACTGTTCATAGAGAGAATCAAAAGTGGTAAATAAATATTTGTCTTTGCATTGATTGTCTAATAGAGTACACTGTGAATTAAAGGGAGAAGTCAAGAGTAAAATGAAGAAGATAGAAATGGGATGACCTTCTCAGTAGGATTAGAGGTACTTGGGAAGGGTGCTTACATGTCGGGAAGGAATAAAGGGAGAACTCCAGGGCTCCATGTTTTACCTAAAGACATTGCAACTGCAGCAGTAGAAGGG
This sequence comes from Otolemur garnettii, assembly GCF_000181295.1. Classification (NCBI taxonomy): domain Eukaryota; kingdom Metazoa; phylum Chordata; class Mammalia; order Primates; family Galagidae; genus Otolemur; species Otolemur garnettii. The sequence continues at coordinate 1,863,890 of NW_003852587.1, forward strand.
CCTCTTCTCTGTAGCAGGCTTCCAGATTGATAAAGAGACATGACTGAAGGCTGTACAGCAGCATTGCTCCAGAGAAAGGCACAGCTGGCTCACAAGCCCCAGGCCCTATGGCTGGTGACATTGCGATATCCCAGTAATAAAGTGCTACATTTATCCAGGGGTCAGATCCACAACTACTACCTCCCCTTTGCTCCTGCTGAGTGAGAATGGGACAAGGAGTCCTGGAACTTCCATGATTTGTGGGCAGGTGCTATGCATCCCTCACCCACTGCTGCCAAAGGACCTGGGTGGAGCAGGAGACTACAGAGCCAGTGTGCACTCATTGACTCAGGGGGAGGATCTTGCTCAGCCACTTCCTATGGGACCCAAAAATACTGTGAACCTATAACCCTCACTGATCACTGCCCACTGTTAGGATGGCCAATTGACCACTGCCACCACCTGAGAGTCTCCAACCAGGACACAACTACACCCTTTGGACCTGGATGGACTACTTGCAATGGGAATCCTACCACACAGATTCATGCCATCCCATATGAGTGCCCTGGTCTGTGGGCCCACTCTGTCCTATGGGCCTTCTCTGCCTCATGTGTACTCTGAGCCCTGTGTGCACTGTCTGACACTCTGCCCACATACACCAGACACAGTGGGGTGCCTCATCCCAAGCATGTACACACTATAGGCCTGCTCTGCCTTATGCACTCACACCATCCTACAGGCCATGTCTGCCTCATAACTGTGCCTTGGACTAATGGCCCCCTGCTATAGCATCCCTGTGACAAACACAGGGGAAGTGGGAGATGTAGAAGGGTAGCATTGTTAAAGGCTCACAGTGCATTTGCACCTCTTCTACCTCGTCAAATTTCGGGGGTAGGACTCAAGCCCATCATCCAGGGAGTCATCTCTGTCTTCACTGAGAAACAGAGGTGTCAATAGAGAACAGATGTACTATGTCTGCTACTGTTTTAAGCTGACAGAAGAAGTCTCAGTTGAGAAGAAACCAGAATAAGAATTCTGGTAACATAAAAAACAAGCTGTCTTGACCCCTTGACTGGATTAGAACAGCTTTTCAGTAATAAACTCCAACCAAATGGAAATTATTGAAATGATGAATATGGAATTCAGATTATGAATGGCAAGTAAGATGAATAGGATTGAGGAGAAGATAGAAAACCAACACAAAGAAACAAAAAGTTTGGACTAAGAAAAATTTCATTAAAGATATAGATAATATAGGAAAATATTTAATAGAATTTAAAGAATTGAAGAATAATTTCAATTTAAGCAATTTCAAAACATAGCAGATAGTTTTAACAGATTAGTCCAAGCAAAAGAAAGAATTTCAAAGCTGAAAGACAAGGCATTTTTATTAACCCTGTCAGTCAAAACTGTAGAAAAATAATAAAAAAGAATGAACAGTCAATGTGAGAAATGTGAGACTTTGTAAAATGGGATAAGAACCATAGGTATACCTAATGAAGAAGAAGAAAAGTAGGAAAGCATGAAAACCTATTTAAGTGAATAATTGAGGAAAACTTCCCTGGTATCACTAGAGATTGAGATATCCACATACAAAATGATCATTTAAGACCTGGAAGATTCATAAAAAATAGGACACATGTTCTCAGTCTGGCCAGAGTGAAGGAGAAAATCCTACAAGCTATGAGATGAAAGCAACAAGATATTTAACAAAGGATGATCTATCAAATGAACAGCAGACTTCTGTGGAAATATTTTATAAGTCAAAATGGATTCGTGTCCAATTTTAGTCTTTTTAAACATAATTATTGCCAGCCATGAATTTTGCATAGTACAATATGAAGTGGCATAATTGAAGGAGAAACATATTTTCTCAGACAGGCAAACATTAAAGGAATTTGTCACCACTAAACCTATCCTATAGGAAATATTTTAAAGTACTCTATACATGGAACAGATTGATAAACACCAATGCAAAAACAGGTGGAAAGGGTCACATTTATAAAACATTAACAAGGGATAAAACAAAACACTTAAGGATCATTCAATGTGATGAATGTAACAGTATTTCACACATTAACAGTAGCATTGAATGTAAATATTCTTAATGTACCACTTAAAATATGAGGACTGTTTGAATGAAAAAATACAATCCAAATATATATTTTTTCCAAAAAAAAGCTCATATAACTTACAAGGATTCTCAATGACTCAAGATAAAGGGATGGAAAAGAAAAAGGTTCCACATAAATGAAAACTAGAAGGAAGCAGGTGTACTTATTCTTATAGCAGATAAAATAGACTTCAAATGAATAATAATAATAAAATAGCAAGATAGTCATTATAAAGGGAGTAATTCAGCAAGAATATATAATAATCTTAGATATTCAAGATGTGAAAATAAAGTTCATGAACCCCCAACCATGTGCTTAATTAGACAGCACTATGCAAATAGCTCAGTAGTTTCATAACCCTAATTTATCAGTGTCTCACAGCTGTGTTTGTTTTGACATGTGGCAGTCATGTCATGAGTGGCATTCCTTATTATTGTTGCATGTTTTTGTGTGCTGTCATGAGAATGCTGAAGCTTGAATTAGAGCAATAAACAAACATTTGTAAATTTCTTATTAAATTTGGCAAAAGTTGAAGAGAAATCAGTGACATATTAATCCAAATTTATGGGGATAGTGTCATGAAGAAAGCAAGAGTGTACAAATAATTAACCATTTTTTTCTGAGAGGAACAAAACATCACTGAAGGATAGAGGTCAGGGAAGCCAATAATAAGCAGAACTAGGAAAAATACTGCAAAAATCATTGCTGATTTTGAGAAGAATAGCAGACCAACTAAATATCAACAGAGAAACAAGAAAATTTTAACTGAAAATTTTGGTGTGATAAAGGTGTGTGCAAAAATAGTCCTGAATGTGCTCATCAATGAACAAAGGCAAAGGATAGTTGAAGTTTTCCAAGACCTTTTGCAGAGGCAAGGTAATGTTTTGGGCCATGTTATCACTAGTGATGAAACATGAGTGTACCAGTATAACCTCAAAAGAAAGCATCAAAGTGCACAGTGAAAGCCAATTCTCCAGGACCAAAAAATTTCACCAGTCCAAATCAAAAGTTAAAATGATGTTGCTAACCTTTTGGATATTAGAGAGATTATTCATTATGAATTGGCACCAATGAACAAACAGGTAACCAAGACTACTATTTGGAAGTATTGAAAAGATTGTGTGTAAAAATTACACAAAATGATCTGAACCTGTTGCCAACACTCATAGCTGTTGCATCATGACATGGCACTATCTGTGAGGGAGATTTCATCCAGTAGACAAATAACTGTATTGGAACCACCACCACCCCCCAGTCACCTGGTCTAGCCCCCAAGGACTTTTTTCTTTAACCAAAAATAAAGGAAATATTGAAAGGAAGATATTTTGGTGACATTTGGGATATCAAGGATAATACAATGATGACTTTTATGGACATCCCAGAGAAAGAGTTCCAAAATTGCTTGGAAGGGTGGGATAGTCTCTGGTGTGGGTGCATAGCTTCCCAGAGAAGTATTTTGAAGGTAACCATAGTGATATTCAGCAGTAGGAGATGTAGTACTTTTTGTAGGATGGGTTGCATCCTTGCACATACACCTAATGCAGGAGCTCCTGGATTCATAAAACAGTCTACTAAATCAAAGCAAGGATATTAATGCTTTCCAATCCTATGTCAGACCTTGTCTGATGTAACAGTTTTCCTGTTCTGCTCTGATGCTAGAAAACATCTGGCACATCACAGCTCAAGGGAGCATGCATACCCAAGGGAGTAAGGTAAAGAATGTTAGTATTTTGACAATAAATACAAAGAACTTTATGTACTGGGAAGAAATGTGACTGTAGATAAGAACACAGTAGGTTTTAAAGAAAGGATTCAAATAAAGTGCCACAACCTGAAGAAGCCTACAAAGAAGGGCCTACAATTTTTTTGCCTGTGATTCAGAGAATGGTTATATGTTTTCTCACATTCTGTATTATGGCAAGACAACAGAAAGTCTTCTTCATCGTGATGTGCCATTTATGCCTCAAATAGTGATTCATTTGGCATAAGTTTCACAAGCACATACAAGTGGTTCAGGCTATCAGATCTATACTGACAGATTCTCCACAAGACCTCAACTTGCTCAGGAATTGCATAAAAGGAAAATACATATAACAAGAACAGTTATGGCTTCTAAGAAGGATTTTCTAAGTAATCTGACAAAGAATAAACTTCAGAAATCTGAATTATGTGCCTATCAGTGTGATATAAAATTGATGTGCCTCTCATTCCATGACAAGAGGTTAGTGACGATGCAGAGTGCATTCTTTGACCCTCAAGCACAGTTGATCACTGGTTATAGAAAGAAACAGCCTATTCAATTTGAAAAACTGACAGTTACTTTAAAATACACGTTTATGAGAGGAGTGGACAGAGCTGATCAGTATAATGGATGTTATGGATTTAAAAAGAAGTCTTACAAATGACGGAAAAATTATTCTTCTGGCTGATGGAAGTTGTAGTTGTGAACAGCTACATCTTTTACTCACTAGACAACAAGAAGAGTGGGAAAAAAAGTGCAGATACACCTTTTATATGGGAGACATCTCATCACTCAGCTTCTGAGCAATGTGAGGAACAGAATAAAAAAAAAACTTTTTTTTTACTATGAAACATGTAAAAAGAAGCCTGGAATTCATCTTGAAGATTGCTTCAAGAAGTATTAGATTCAAAAAAATATATTAAAAAAACCTTAATTGTTTTATGTAACCTAAAATGGATTATAAAATTAGGTGAGTTCTCATTTGTTTTTCTCTTTTAAAACTGTAGGATAATTACACATAATTCACCAGCCTATATCCCATCCAAAATAAATAAGAGCTGGGGAATATGCAGGTGGCAGAAAAATTGGATTGGAAAGGGTTAACAGGAGCATCATAGCAGCCTAAGACTTCAACACCCAACTGACAGAACTACACAGATTCATGAGGCAGAAGATCAACAAAGAAACACTGGACTTAAATGAGACTCTGGAACAAAGAAACTAACAGACTTTTACAGAACATTCTATCCAAATATTGTGAAATGTGCATTCTTCTCATCAGCACATGGGACATTGTCCAAGATAGGTCATATTGTAGCCCACAAAATGAGTCTTGACAGGTTTTAAAAAATCAAAAACTTACCATGTATCTTGTCAGGTAACAGTGGAATGAAACTAGAAATTAATCTCAAATCTTCATTAATACATGGAAATTAAACAGCATGATGCTGAATAATCCTTGGATCAATGATTAAATTAAAATAGAAAGAAAAAGATTTTTGAACAGAATGACAAAGATGACACAAACATCTAAAATCTATGGGATACACTAAAAGAACTGTTAAGGAAGAAATCCATAGCCTTAAAGCTTACATTAAAAAGACAAAGTGATCATAAATTAATCACTTAATGTCAAACCTAAAAGAACTAGTAAAAAAACAACCAAATCCAAAGCTAGCATAAGAAAAGAAATAATAAAGCTCAGAGAATAATTAAATGAAATGGAGACCAAAAATTAAATAAATAAAAACAATACAGAAGATCAATGAAACAAAAAGTTGGTTCTTTAAAAAGATGAATAGGGGCAGCACCTGTGGCTCAAAGGAGCAGAGTGCTGGCCCCATATACTGGAGGTGATAGGTTCAAACCTGGCCCCGGCCAAAAACTACAAAAAATAATAATAATAAAAATAAAAAGATGAATAGAGTTGATAGACCACTAGCTCAGTTAAACAGAAATAAAAGAGAAAGGACACAAATAAGCTCAATCAGCAATAAAAAAGTAGACATTACAACTGATACCAGAGAAATATAAAATACCATTTGTGACTATAATGAAAACCTCTATGCACACAGACTAGAAAATTTGGAGGAAATTAAAAAATTGTTGGAAACATGAAACCTTCCAGGCTTGAACCATAAAGAAACTTAAATTCTCAACAGACCAATAATGAGCAACAAAATTGAAGTAGTAATAAACGTATCTCCCCAAAACCATAGAAAAAGCTGAGACCAGACGCATTCATAGCCATATTCTATCAGACCTACAAGCAATAACTGGCATCTATTCTACTGAATCTATTACATAACATTGAGAAGGAAGGAGTCGTCCCTAACTCAATGAAAGAAGTTAGTATCAACCTGATACCAAAGCCAGGAAAAGATAGAACAAAAATAGGAAACTACATATCAATATACCTTTATGAACATAGATGCAAATTTATCAACAAAATACTAGCAAACTGAATTTAAGAACATACCAAAAGCATAACTTACCATGATCAAGTGTGTATTTTCCCAGGGGTGTGAAGAAGTTTCAATATATGTGAATCATAAAATGGGATTCATCACATAAACACAAATGAAAACAAAGACCATGGCTCGGTGCCTGTAGCTCATCGGCTAGGGCGCCAGCCACATACGCCAGAGTTGGTGGGTTGGAACCCAGCCTGGGCCTGCTAAACAACAATGACAACTACAACCAAAAGTAGCCAGGCATTATGGCATGCACCTGTAATCCCAGTTACTTGGGAGACTGAGGCAAGAGAATCACTTAAGCCCAATTGTTGGAGGTTGCTGTGAGCTGTCACACAACAGCACTCTGCTGAGGGCAACATAGTAAGACTCTGTCTCAAAAAAAAAAAAATCCATATAATCATTTCAATAGATACAGAAAAAGCATCTAATACACCTCCAGCACCCTTTTATGATAAAAACTCTTAACAAAGGTGTAGAAGAAACATACCTCAGAATTTTAAAAGGCATGTATGACAAACCTATAGCCAATATTGTACTGAATGGGGAAAACTTGAAAGCACTCTCCTAAAGAATTGGAAGAAGACAAGAATGCCCACTGTTACTGCTTCTAGTCAAAATAATACTGGAAGTCCCAGACAAAGCAATCAGGCAAGAGAAAGAAGTAAAGGACAATCAAAAAAGCTAAACCTATTGCTGTTTGCCAACAATATAATCTTGGCAAAACCCTAAAGAGTTCTCCAAAATACTCTAGAATTGATAAATAAATTCAGTAAAGTCTCAGATTACAAAATTAATGTACATAAATCAATAACATTTCTATATATTAACAAAATAACAGTCAAGCTGAGAGCCAAATCAACAAATCAATACCATTTATAATAGGTGCAAAGAAAATAAAATACTTAGGAATATAGTTAAACAAAAAGGTGAAAGATCATGACAAGAAGTTCAAAACAATGATAAAAGATCATAGATGATACAAACAAATTGAAAAACATCCCATGCTCAAAGTTTGAAATAATCAATATTAAAATGTCCATATTGTGCAAAGTGAATTACAGATTCAATTCAATTCCCATCAAAATACCAATATTATTTTTTACAAATCTAGAAAAAATGACCCTAAACTTCATATGGAAACAAAAAGATAGCCAAATAGCCAAAACAATTTTAAACACAGAAGAACAAATCTGGAGGCATCACATCATTTTACTTCAAATTATACTACAAGGCTACAGTTACCAAAACAACATATTACCTAGACACCTAGACCAATGGAACAGAAGAGGACCCAGAAATAAAAACATATAGCTACAATCAACTGATTTTTAACAAAGCAGATAAAAATGTACACTTGGAAAAAGATGTCTTATTCAATACCTGGTGCTGGAAGAACTGGACAACCACATGAAGAATAATGGAACTATATTCCCATGTCTCACCATACACAAAAATTGATTCAAGATGGATTAAAAACTTGAAACCACACACACACACACAAGAAGATTCTAGAAAAAAATGCAGGAAAAACTTTTCTAGACGTTGGCCATCTCAAAGACTTTATGACTAAGACCCTAAAAGCAAATAAAGCAACAAAAAAAGTAAATAAAAAGTACTTAATTAAACTAAAAAGTTTCAGTATAGGGGGACACCTGTGGATCAGTGAGTGGTGATGGGTTCAAACCCGGCCTGGCACAACTGCAACAACAACAACAAAAAAAAATAGCTGGGTGTTGTGGCGGGTGCCTGTAGTCCCAGCTACTCAGGGGCTGAGGTGAAGGAATCGCCTAAGCCCAGGAGTTGGAGGTTGCTGTGAGCGCTGTGACACCACGGTACTCTACTGAGGACAATAAAGTGAGACTTTGTCTCTACAAAAAAATAAACAAACAAAAAAAAGTTTCAGTACAGCAAAGGAAATAATCAACAGAGTAAACACACAACCTACAGAAAGGTAAAAAATGTTTGCAAATTATCTATCCAACAAAGGGCTAATATCCAGAGTCTACAACAAGGACAAACATCAGGGGGAAAAAAAGTGCATGGAAATATGATCAAAAGATAAGAGGAGTTTTTTCCTCAAAAGAAGATAGAGAAATGGACAATAAATACATGAGAAAGAAGCTCAGTATTACTAAATATCAAGGAAATGCAAATTAAAACAGGAATGAGATGCCACCTTACTTCTGTCAGAATGGACATTATTAAATCTCAAAAATAGTAGATATTGGCATAGATTCACTAAAAATTGAACACTTATACACAGTTTGTGGGAATGTAAATTTGTACAACCTCTATAGAAAACTACATGGAAATTCCTCAAAGAACTAAAATAGACCCATCATTTGATCCAGCAATTCCACTACTGGGTATCTATTAAAGGAAAAGGAAAAGAAGTCATTCTAATCAAAAAGACATCTTCCCAGAATGTTTATTGCAGCACAATTCATAATTGTAATGATACATAAACAACCTAAGTGCCCATCAACTGATGAGTGGATAAAGAAAGTGTGGTATACACAGATGGTGCCAGAAAATGTATACAAACACTTTAAGAAAGAAAAATAAATTGGATTAAAATGGTAATACTCAGATAGTGCCTGTGGCTTAGTGGATAGGGCACCGGCCCCATATACAGAGGGTGGCAGTTCAAACCCAGCCCCGGCCAAACTGCAACAAAAAATAGCCAGGTGTTGTGGTGTGCACCCATAGTCCCAGCTACTCAGGAGGCTGGGGCAAGAGAATCACCTAAGCCCAGGAGTTAGAGGTTGCTATGAGCCGTGACATCACAACCTCTACCCAGGGTGACAAAGTGAGATTCTGTCTCTTTTTTTTTTACTGAATGGAAACTATGTACATTAATACACTTCTGGGGTACAGTGTGATGTTTTCACATATAATTTGAAACATTTCCATCAAACTGGTTAACATAGCCTTCATGTCATTTTCTTAGTTATTGTGTTAAAACGTTCATATTCTACTCTTAGAAAGATTCACTTGTACTCTTGTAAGATAAACCACAGAAGTGATCCCTCCAATCCCCCTCCCTCCACCCATTCACCCTCCACTCTCCCTTCCCCCTCCCCATATTCGTAGGCTGTTATTAGGTGATAGCTTTCATATAAAAGGTATAAATTAGTTTCATAATAGGGGTGTGTGCATTGGATATTTTTTCTTCCATTCTTGTGACACTTTGCTAAGAAGAACATTCTCCAGCTTCATTCATGTGAACATGAAGGATATAAACTCTCCATCTTTCTTTATGGCTGCATAGGATTCCATGGTGTACATATACAACAGTTTGTTGATCCATTCATAGATTGATGGGCAGTTGGGCTTCTTCCATGACCTGGCAATTCTGAATTGAGCTGCAATAAACATTCTGATACAAATATCTTTGTTGTAATGCGATTTTTGTTCATCTGGGAATATATCTAATAAAGGAATTGCAGGGTCAAATGGCAGGTTTATTTTTAGTTCTCTAAGTGTTCTCCAGATGTCTTTCCAAAAGGAACATA
>NW_003852587.1:1874076-1875133 GCF_000181295.1 Otolemur garnettii
TGCCTTACTTACTGTGTTCTTGGCTGTGCAGAAGCTCTTTAGTTTGATCAGGTCCCAATAGTGTATTTTTGATGTTGCTTCAATTGCCCAGGGTGTCCACCTCATAAAATGTTCTCCCAGGCTGATATCTTCAGGTGTTTTCCCTATACTTTCTTCTAGTATTTTCATGGTTTTATGTCTTAAGTTTAAATCTTTAATCCAGTGAGAGTCTAACTTAGTTAATGGTGAAAGATGTGGGTTCAGTTTCAGTCTTCTACAGGTTGCCAGCCAGTTTGCTCAGCACCCTTTATTAAATAGGGAATCTTTTCCCCACTCAATGTTTTTAATTGGCTTGTCAAAGATCAGGTACCGGTAAGTAGCTGGATTCATCCCTAGGTTCTCTATTCTGTTCCATACATCTGCCTCTCTATTTTTGTGCCAGTATGGATTTATAGTATAGTCTGAGGTCTGGTAGCGTGATTCCTCCTGCTTTGTTTTTTTATTCCTGAGTAATGTCTTGGCTATTCGAGGTTCTTTCTGATTCCATATAAAATGAAGTATTATTTTTACAAAATCTTTAAAATATGACAGTGAAGCTTTAATGGAGATTGCATTAAAATTATATATTGCTTTGGGTAGTATGGACATTTTAACAATGTTGATTCTTCCCAGCCATGAGCATGGTATGTAATTCTATTTGTTAGCACTGTCAGCTATTTCTTTTCTTAGAGTTTCATAGTTCTCTTTATAGAGACATTTCACATCCTTTGTTAGGTAAACTCCTAAATATTTTATCTTCTTTTGTTTTCAATCTTATTTAACTCTGCTCTAATTTTGGTTATTTCTTTTCTTCTGCTGGGTTTGGGACTGGAATGTTCTTCCTTTTCTAGTTGCTTAAGATGTCCCATTCAGTTGTTAACTTCCTCTCTTTCTGTTCTCTTGAGGAAGGCTTGTAATGCTATAAATTTCCCTCTTAGGACTGCCTTTGTGGGATCCCAGAGGTTCTGATAACTCGTATCTTCATTATCATTATGTTATAAAAATTTGGTAATTTCCTTCTTGATCTCATCTTTGACCC
>NW_003852587.1:1876460-1890246 GCF_000181295.1 Otolemur garnettii
GCTCCTGGGCTTCTTCTAAAGCTTTGTCTTCAATGTCAGCAATCCTTTCTTCTGCCTGTTCCACTCTGTTGCAGAGGGATTCCACTGTATTTTTCAGATCCTTGAGGGCTGCAACCTCTTGTCTCAGTATTTCAAATTCTTTGGTTATTTTATCTTTGAAATTGTTGAAATCTTGCGACTTATTTTGAATAATTTCTTGAGATATCTTATGAATAATTTCTTGAAATTCTAATTCCCTCCTTTCTTTCATTCTGTTAATCTCAATTGTTATCCACTTTCTGAACTTGATTTCTGACATCTCAGCCATCTGTTTATGGATGGGGTCTTCAATTGCATCTGCCCCATTTTTCCTTTGGGGAGTTGATCTACTCTGATTATTCAAGTTGCCAGAGTTTTTCCACCGATTCTGCCCCATGCTGAGTTTACCTTGTTTGGAGGCCTTATCAGAACTGTTCAGGTGATGGCTTCTTCTGGTTTCCCAGAGAGACAGGCAGAGCGTGTCTGTTGTTTTCTCCCAGATCTTGGGTACTGGGGCAACTGGGGCGCAGTGGAACAGCAGCAGCTGCATGGGACTGTGCATAGCTTGATTAGACCTCATTCAACCTGCCGGGGTGACTGGGGGGCAGGAGATCGGCAGCAACTGGCTCAGTCCTAGTTCAGCCCCTCCGGCACAACTGGTGGAACAGGGGAACTGTAACGGCTAGATCAGTTCTAGTTCAGCCCCCCTGCAGCTAGGGAGTGGAGAAATGGCAGTGGTAGCGCAGGGTACTCGAGCGACCAGATCAATTCTAGTTCAGCCTCTCCAGAGTAGCTGGGGGGGGAGCAGAGGACTCCTTCACCATTGCCCACCGTACACATGCAGCACTAGGAAGCTGATCTGTGCCCTCCCAGCATGCGAGCCTGGAGTTGGGAACTCCTCCACCTCCGCCCATGGGACGCATGTGGCTCTAGCAAACAGTTCTGGGCCTGCCCAGAGTGGTAGACTCCTCCACTGCCACCTGCAGGGTGCACGTGGCTCTAGCAAGCAGTTCTGGGCCCACCCAGCATGGTTGCCTGGAGCAGGAAACACCTTCGCTGGCCCCTGTGGGGGGTGTGTGTCTTTAGCTAACTGTTTTGGGTCTGCCTGCAATGGAGGACTCCTCTGCCACTACCTGCGGGATGCCCATGGCTCTAGCAAGCAATTCGTGGCCTGCCCAGAGCAGGAGCCTGGGGCGGGGATCTCCTTTGTTGCCCCTGAGGTGTGTGACTCTAGCAAGCAATTCTGGGCCCACACCAAGTAGGGGACTCCTCTGCCACCACCCGTGGGGCGCGCGAGGCTCTAGCAAGTAGTTCTGTGCCTGCCAGGAGCAGGGGACTCCTCTGTGACCACCCACCGCCTGTGGGAGGTGTGCAGCTCTAGCAAGAATTTCTGGACCTGCCCAGAGCCCTGGAGCAGAGGTCTCCTCTGCTGCCCGTGGGTTGTACAGCTCTATCAAGCAGTTCTGGGCCCACCCAAAGTTGGGGACTCCTCCGTCACAGCCCATGGGGCACATGAGGCTCTAGCAAGTAGTTCTGTGGCTTCCCAGAGCAGAGGATTCCTCTGCAACCACCTGCCATCTGCAGGAGGTGTGCAGCTCTAGCAAGCAGTTCTGGGCCCACCCAGAGCCCTGGAGTGGGGATCTTCTCTGCCACCCATGGGGTGCGTGGCTCTAGTAAGCAGTTCTGGGCTCTCCCAGAGTGGGAGAATCGTCTACCACCACTTGCAGAATGCACAAGGCTCTAGCAAGTACTTCTGTGCCTGCCAGGAGCAGGGGACTCCTCTGTGACCACCTGCCACACACAGGAGGCGTGTGGCTCTAGTAAGCAGTTCTGGGCCTGCCCAGAGCCCTGGAGCCGGGATCTTCTCTGCTGCCTGCAGGGCGTGTGGCTCTAGCAGGCAGTTCTGTGTCCTCCCAGAGTGGGCGACTCTTCTGCCACTCCCCGCAGGGGTGCGCAAGGCTCCAGCAAGTAGTTCTGTGCCTGCACAGAGCAGGGGGCTCCTCTGTGGCCACCCACTGCCCGCGGGAGGTGTGTGGCTCTAGCAAGCAGTTCTGGACCTGCCCAGAGCCGTGGAACAGGAATCTCCTCTGCTGCCAGTGGGCTGCATGGCTCTAGCAAGCAGTTCTGGGCCCTTCCAGAGTGGGGGACTTCTCTGCCAACATCCGCAGGGTGCGCAAGGCTCTAGCAAGTAGTTCTGTGCCTTCCTGGCACAGAGGACTCCTCTCCAGCCACTCACAGCCCACAGGAGGCATGTGACTCTAGCAAGCAGTTCTGGGGCCTGCTTTGTACCTGTATTTTGTGTTCTTAAATGCTCTTCCTTGGATTTATAGCTTGCTGAACTTCTTTCTGGGCTTGGCTCCCTGTCTTTGGCTTCATAGATTCTGATTCCAACCAGTTTTTCTTCCTTTGCTCAGGAGCCTCTGACCAGGGTTGCTACCAGTTGGCCATCTTCCCAGAATCCCCTGAAATTCTGTCTCTAAAAAAAATTGTAATAATCAATATATACTGATAACAAAAGATGAATACAAATCATGTTTATCACTCCTTGTAATTGGAGAAGTCATAAGTAATTGGAGTATTACTAATTAAATACAGTTGTTTTTCTTGCTTAAAATGTGTATACAGTTTTTTGGCACCATCTGTTTATACCAAGAAGTACTACTCAGCCATAAAAGGGAATGAAATAATGTCTTTTCCAGCAACTTTCATGGAGCTGGAAACCACTATCCTAAGTGAAATATTGAAATAATGGAAAAACAAATACCACACGTTCTCACTTATAAGTGGGAGATAAACGAGGGATATATATATGGTCATAAAGAGGTGTAATGGATATGGAAACTCAGGAGAAGGGAAGCTGGAAGGAGGGTGAGTAATAAAAATGTACCTATCTGTTCCTATCTGATACAATGTACAATATTCTGTTAATAGGTATAGTGAAAGCCCTTATTTCAGCGGGTTACAGTTCAATGTAACAAAAATCATTTGTATGCCCTAATTTTTTTTAAATAATAAAAGGAAAGATTTTCAAAAAAAAATAGTACACCACTTTTGGCATCAATAGTTTCACATGAGAAATCCAGTTATCTGGATTGTTATTCTTCTATATTTAATGTGTACTTTTGCTCTGGCTGCTTTAAGATTTTTTCATTTTTTTTTTTTTTTTTTTGTCAGCCCTTTCACTATGTTATGTCTGGGCATGGATTTCTTTTGGTATATCCTTTTTTAAGTTCACTCAGCTTCCTGAATGTTCAATCTTTGGTCATTTTCCACCATTATGTATTTCAAGAATCTTTTTTCAGCACCTTACACTTGTTCTTCTTTTGAAACTCCAATGACATCAATGATAGAACTTTATTTGTGGCTTCACTGTGTGGCTTTAATGTTTCTATACCTTTTATCACTCTGCTGTCCAGATTGGATAATTTCTATTTATCTGACTTCAAGTCTCTGACTCTTTCTTCTGTCATTTCCATTCTTCCATTGAGTGCATCCAGTGAATTTTTACTTAAATTATTTTATCTTTTCTTTCTAAAATTTTTATTTTGTTATTTATATCTTCTCTTTCTTCAATAATACTTTCTACTTTCAACTTTGTTTCAAGAGAATCCATGTGTATTGATCAAAGCATTTTCAAAATAGATTTTTTAGTCTTTATCAGATAATTTCAAAACCCATACCATCTTAGTATTGGCATTTGTTAATAATACTTTATATTTCACATAATATTGGATTATATCTGATCATTTTGAGTATTATATCATGAGTCTCTGGGTCTTGTTTATATTATATAAAAATGTAGGCATTTTTGTTTTAGCAAGCACTTGACATGTTTAAGTTCAAGCTGCAACTTCCAGCTCATGTTCTTATGGACTCTGGTTTCAATTTTCGAATACTTTCCATTGTTATTTAGATCTGTCTTGCATGTGTACCACCCACTGGCCTATATGATACATGGGCAAAGTCCTGTGTATTTGTTTACCTATCAGTGTTTCTGGCAGGTTAATTATAACTTGATTCATTCATGCACAGATGAGAGGTGGGTGAGCCAGAAGTTCATAAAAAGTTTATGTAAGTGTTTTCCTGAGATTCTTCTTTTCAACTATCAACCTGATACATTTCACTTCCCTGGAGTCTTCTTTTTGGTCTAATTGCCAGAAGTCATTCACTTCCATGATTATCCTATAGCCAAGTGGTGGGAGGATTGAGAGAGTAAAACAAAGACAATGGGTTTGACTCTGTCCTCAGGCGCTGCAGCTGCACCGGATGGGAGAGTAAGTATGTTTGCCCTCAGAGATTTTTGTCTCTGCTGTTTCCCATTGACAGGTACATTTGTGGTTGTCATTGCCCTACCATAAAGCTGTCTTACGTCTGAGGCATGAGGGAACAGAGAAAAAGGGACAGAAAAAATTGAGGAATTTCATCCATAATTTCTAAGTGTTAAAAGTTTCCTTCCTTGCCCCATGAGCCACACTAGAAAACTTTTATGCTTCTTTTTACGTAACTATAAATTTAATTGGTTATTTAATAAAATCGTTTAAGTGAAAATGTGTGTCTTTCAGTGGAGGGGTCTACTAGTAGTGAACTGGTTTTCAAATCTGTCATTGTTAGTGGAAATCTAAATATTAATTCCTTCCTCTCTTCTTGTTGAAGGACTGGGATTGGTTTATAATACACTTTTTTTTTTTTTTGAGACAGTCTCACTCTGTTGTCTTGGGTAGAGTGCCATGGCATCATCTTAGCTCATAGCAACCTCAGACTCTTGGAATAAAGAGATCCTCTTGCCTCAGTCTCCCAAGTAGCTGGGATTATAGGCACCCTCCATGACTCCTGGCTAGTTTTTCTATTTTTTAGTAGAAACAGGGTCTTGCTCTTGCTCAGGCTAGTCTCAAACTGAACACAAGTGATCCACTCATCTCAGCCTCCCAGGGTGCTAGGATTACATGCATAAGCCACTATGAGCCCAGCCTATAGAAAACTTTTCTTGAAGCTCACTCTGTCTGTACTATAATGCTCCCTTTTGTGTTTTGTGTTTTGTTAAGTTCAAGCCGAGGGATATTACAAGGGAAAGTGGTTACTTGGTGCTGGTCTGTTGCTTTTCTGAATTCTAATGTTCTTTTCTATTCTGCCTACTAATACTTACTTTTCAGAGTCTTCAAACAGATGCTTCATGAATTCTTTTCAGGTTTTATAATGCATTCTATACTGAGAAAAGCAGGTGGAGTGTGCTTACTCCATCTTACCAAAATCAGAACCTTTATGATAGATACTTTTCAAATTAATTTTGCTGTATATTCTTCAGTTGTGCATAAATTTTCTGAATTATTTCTTTGATGATGCTCTCTATTCTCTTTAATGTCTTTTTAGAACTTCTATTATCAAAGACTATTGATTTTTCCACCACTATTTCAACCACTCATATTATTAATTGCTAGAAGATCTTTATTGTGGGATAAACTGTGTCCTCCCAAAACATATGTTCAGGCTGCACCCCTGCTACCTATAAATATAATCTTAGTTGGAAATGGTAAGATAAATAAATGGATAGTCAACTGTGTAGTCAAATGTCATGGTTATTAATGTAATAATGAGATAGTATTTAACTCTAATGGTTAGAAAAAAATTAAAATTTTGACAGTATCAAAAATTGATACTAATATGCAGCAATAGAAATAAGAGAACATGTTATTATAACACTATTTTTGGAAAACATACATTAAGATGCAGCATGTGCACCCTTAGTTGTTTGACTTGAGGGTATTCTAGCTCCCATATAAAACAAGTGTACAAAAATGCACTTAATGGAAGTCCCTGTAATAACAACAAAAAAAAAAAACAATCTAAATGCTCATTTATAGGAAATTGAATAAACAAAATATATTCTCTTTATACAATGTAATGTTACACTGAAGTAGAATGAATGAATTATAACAACAAATATCAACACAAGAAAATAAAACAAATGAAATATCAGTAGGAAAGGAAAAGCAAATTATTGAAGTATAAATATAATATATATTCTTCCCACGAAATTCTTTTTATATAGTTTAAAAATATGTAAGCAATAGAATATATTACTAAAACATATTAGTAACATTATTGTTAATATAGATCCATAATTGTATATGTGTACATATGGGAAAGATTATATGTATGTGTGTGTACATGTGTATTATTTTATGTGTGTGTATTAGCCTACAACTGCATTGATGAGATTTAATTTCTTAAGTTGAATAGTGGATGCATGGTTGCTATCCTTTACACATTTAAAAAAATTATATCAAAGGCCAAAAGCTTGAAATTTGCTTGTGTTCCTTGTCACATTATTAGGTCTACTTTTGAGGAGGAAACCAGCCAGAGAAGCTCACAGATATGTTTTACCGTAGCTCCTCCAACCTTTTCTTTCCACCATGTATACTACAGCCATCAACTTTGGCATATCAGGTGTTATTCAAATGTATAGGAGGCCAAGAAAGCATATAAATCTTAAGAAAGGAGAAAGCTGTAATAAATTTGTAATACTCAATATGCCAATAACCAAAGATGAATACAAGTCAAGTTGAGCATCTCTGGTAATTGCAGAAGTCAAATGTGACTTGAGTTTTACACATTTAATACAGTTTTTTTTCCCCCATTCTTAAAATGTGCATACTTTTTGGCACCATATGTATAACTTAGATTTTCCTAATAGATTTTCCTTAGATTTTCTTTTCTAATTATTTTTATTCTGTCTCAAGTGCCTTTCTCTATACACATACCACACATATACCAACATACTATCTTTTCAAGAAACACCTCAGTCCTACTAAAAGAAACTGTTCTCTATACAGTGGTGTTCTGGATTTAGCTCATACCAGCTTGCAAAAGCCAATTGTGGCATTTTAAGAAATTTTTAATCTACTCAACATCACATTGCTTCTTTAAATCAGCTATGGTGAAAGTATTCATGCCAGGGAAATTGGAAATGATAGAAATCAGGGCTTTTACCCACAGAGAGTCAGTTTTTAAACATTTAACAGTATGAGTGCTTCCAGCCACTCTTGATAGAATTTTTCCTTTCTTTCTCTATACTTTCTTGGGAGTCTGTGGCAAACATTACCATTTACTTTGCATTTAACTTTTTAGTGAATGCATTGGTCTCTCCCATGTCATCGTTAGCCACTCTAGGGTGCAGAGGAGATCTCATTCATTCTTATATTTCCCACAACACCCACAAAACACTCTTCAGTACTATAGGCACTCAATAATTTTGATAAGTTGAATGCAACCTCCCCCCCAAAAAAAACACTTAAAAATCATTTTCCAACCAGTTGGGAATATACATTATTTCCATTGGAAGTATGGAAAGTTTGGGATATACATTAAGTTTGATAAGTTGAATGCAACCCCCCCCAAAAAAAACACTTAAAATTTATTTTCCAACCAATTGGGGATGTACATTATTTCCATTGGAGGTATGGCAAGTCATATGACAATGACTGGAGTTAGAAAATCCACTATAGGGAAGGGGAAAATAAGGCTTTTTAAATAATTCTGTTTGTAATACTTCTATTCACACATTGTCTTAATCCTAATAATCATTGAATTTTGACTATCAGGGAAACACTTCTTTATTTTAACAAAATTTATTTTTCTACTTATATTTATCAAATCAAGGCTTGGATGCTTTTTAACTATTTACAGTTTGAAACAACAAAAATTGTTATTTATTTTAGAAAGTTTCCTGAAAAAATAGCAATTACTACAAATATATATAACAAAATATTTTTAGGTTCTTATAATTAAGCAGTTTGAGAATAAAAATATGAGAAAATCACTTTCCTACGCAGCAGTATAGTAGTCTATATACACTAAAAACTTCCCTCACAAAGTATAAACTTTACAAAAAACCTGCTACATGAGACATTTAATTATTTTTAATGTATCAATGAGCCTGTGAGTTAGTAACCATTGCTCAGGGCTTAAAATCAATTTGAAGCAGAAACTCAGGGAGATGAAGGAAACATTAATTTAGCTTGGATATTGATACAGCATTTGCTAAACCAAGTGAACTTGAGCTGAAGATATCTTGGCCTCACAAACATAGGGAATAGCCCCAGCCAGAGTAGACAGTCTAATAGGAGATCATCCATATGCTTAAAACTCCACAGTATATAATTTGAAACCAGTATTGAATGATATACTTCTTACCTCCAGGGGACTAAAGTAATGATTCTATTAAAATTTGGTGATATATGGAGGCGGGGAATCTCTCCTGAGAATGTATGTAATAATAGGTAATTCTTCATGTGGGATTGCAATTAGAATTCATACAATCTGTGCGATCCAATAAAATATAAGGAAATTTAGTTAACGCAGTCCTGGACTAAAAACGTTCTAGGTGCTTGACGGAAATAAATGCAAATCTTTGAATAAACAGTTTCAACCCTCACCTCAAAAAATTCTCTTAGATCAAGTTGCTAAAACTATGAGGTCACAGTCAAAAGTTTGTAAAACATCAAACATGATAAATACAAAGTAACAGAAATAACAGAGCACAGAATCAGACCCAGAATAATACAAGCAATAAATTATTGAACATGTAGTAAGTTTTTAATAGGTTTAATGCTTCCCAAAATAAAAAGGGGGGTAAATATGAATGAAGAACAATAACTATGCAAATGAACATTTGAATAATAATTAAATCATCTCAATGTACCAGCAATATAATTGAAGTAAAAACCTCAATGAATAGGTTTAAGATGTGTATACTGGAGAAGAGAAGTAAGATGGCTGACTAGAGGCAGCTTTCAACAAAGACTCCCGTACAGAAGGAGTGATAATGGACAGAATGGACTCATTGTAGTTGAAGGTGGGGAGCTGAGCTAAGAAAGAAGATAGATAAGTGCATATCACCTCAGCAGAGGCAATCTACAACTTCAAGAAAACAAATTCTAGGTACAAAACTCATATTCAAGAGGACAACAGACCCCTCCCCAAAGAGAGGATCACTGTGTGCTCTCTGCAAGCTAGCAGGGAACAAAGGACCTCTTTTTTTATCCCACGGGAGAAAGCCACTAAAACCAAGGCTTCTTATCCAGGGACATCAAACTCATGAGCCTAGGCATCATCCTGATCAGCATAAAATTGAACAAATATTTTCTCTACAATTCTTAACTCTTGGTCCACCCTTCCCCCCTTGCCTGGTGAACTGTAGGCCTGATCCCTGCAGAGCCCAGAATGTTTAGCAAATCCATGAGAGGCCTGAGCATAGTGTGGGCCATTGGACAGCAGGACACAAGGAAGCAGTGACTCAAAGGGAGTTGGGGTGCTTAGGGAAAGAGGGACATGCAGAAGAGAGAGGGAGACAATGCACCACGGAGATGCTCACACTCTGCCCTTTGTCAGACTTTGGCAGGGCAAACTCCTGGGCAAGTTGCTCAGAAAGAACTGAGTTTCAGCCCCTCTGGGTTGCCAGTGGCAGTGACTGGTGGGGGCAAGGCACTGACTCTTTGGGAGAGAGAAACATATTGCTATGGTACATGACAGTGGGAGTAGGCACTGATGCCTCTGGTATGAATTTGGAGACACACATCCCTAAACCCATTGCCCACCAGAGGGAACCAGGCTTCTGACCATCCAAATTACCAGTGGCAGTGAGCAGTGGAGCGAGGCACTGACTGCTCCAGAGAAACACTCTGTGAAGGTGTGCAGCAAGAGCAGAAGGCGCTGATGCCTCTGGTCTGAACTTGGAGACACACACCCATGATCCTGTTGCACACCAGAGGGAACTGGGCTTCAGCTCCTTAGAGTTGCCAGGGGTGGGGTGTGGCAGAGGAGGAGGCACTGGCTCCCCTCTGATTAGGAAAGTATTCTCCCTGACTTTGTTGCTCACTGGAGGGAATCAAGCTCCATGGAAGGGGGTGTGTGTGTGCCAGCAGTGGTACTTGGTGGTGGGGTGAGGAGGTGCTGATACCTCTAGACTTATTCTTCAGTGGGGTGCACCATCCTGACCTCATCACTCACCAGAGGGACCCAGACTCTTGACTCTCAGGTTTATGGGACAGAACTACCTGTGAATCCATACTATTGGGTCTCTGGACACACTTTGAACTCTCCCTATTGAGCAGTGATTGTATTGCATGAAACAATCAGATTAGAACTCCTGACCTTGGCTGTCAACCCAAGGACCCTCTGAGGTGGAGCAGAGCTCATTTTGTAGTGGGAGGAACTAATTCTTCTCTTCCAGCTGTTACTGGTGGGGACTAGGGTGTCTGAGTTGCTTGTATCTCTCCCCAGCTGATATTTCAGCCTAATAACACAAATAAGTAGGATTGGATAGAGGCTGGCTGAATATAAGACACAGCCAGCTAGTGCTATCACACCAAGCAAGTCTTCTGAGTCTCTGGCTGCACTTCTGAAAGGGAACCTTGTAAAGCTGTAGGGCAAAAGCCAAAATCACCAGCCTCAGCTCATTGGTAAAAGGATAGTCAGCTCCACTTCCTGGGGCCCCCAATCCAACACCACACAGCCAGTTTTACTAGTCAAATTTCAGAAAATAACCATGGGGTGGAACCAGCAGAAAAACACTGGCAACATGAATAATCAGAGTAGATCAACTCCTCCAAGGAATGACTCTATCCCTTTTATAGTAGTGCCAAAGAAGATGAAACACCTGGGAACTTATCTAACAAATGAAGTCAAAGATCTGTAAATGAGAACTATGAAACCCTGAGAAAAGAAATAGCTAAAGACGTTAATAAATGGA
This sequence comes from Otolemur garnettii, assembly GCF_000181295.1. NCBI lineage: Eukaryota > Metazoa > Chordata > Mammalia > Primates > Galagidae > Otolemur > Otolemur garnettii. The sequence continues at coordinate 1,887,226 of NW_003852587.1, forward strand.
AAAACATACCATGCTCATGAATGGGAAGAATCAACATTATCAAAATGTCTATACTACCCAAAGCAATCTACAGATTTAATGTAATCCCTATCAAAGTACCACTGTCATACTTTTAAAAACTTGAAAAAATAGTACTTCATTTTATATGGAATCAGAAAAAACCTTGAATAGCCAATACATTACTTAAAAATAAAAGCAAATCAGGAGGCATCATGCTACCAGCCTTCAGGTTATACCATAAATCTATAGGGATCAAAACGTTATGGTAGGGTGGCTCCTGTGGCTCAAAGGAGTAGGGCACCAGTCCCATATGCTGGAGGTGGCAGGTTCAAACCCAGCCCTGGCTAAAAACTGCAAAAAAAAAAAAAATTCATGGTACTGGCACAAAAATAGAGATGTAGATACATGGAACTGTATAGAGAACTTAGAGATGAATCCAAGCCCATATCATCATTTGATCTTTGATAAGCCTAACAAGAACATCCATTGGTGAAAAGACACCCTATTTAACAAATGGTGCTGGGTGAACTGGCTAGTGACCTGTAGAAGACTGAACTGGACCCTAACCTTTCACCTCTAACAAAAATTTATTCTCACTGGATAAAAGATTTAAACTTGAGACACAAAACTATAAAAATACTGTAAGACAGTGCAGAGAAAATGTCTGAAGATATCAGCATGGGAAAATAAGGAGGAATGGAATGAGAGCAACTCTAAAAATATATTACTGGGATCTGATCAAGGTACAATCTTCATAGCTAAGGACACTGTAAGTAAAGCAAATAGATAGCCCTCTGAATGGGAGAAGACCTTTGCAGGTTATGTTTCCAACAAAGGTCTGATAACTAGAATCCACAGAAAACTCAAACTAATCAATAAGGGCAGTGCCTGTGGCTCAAAGGAGTAGGGCATTGGCCCCATATAACAGAGGTGGCAGGTTCAAACCTGTCCCCAGCCAAAAACTGCAAAATCAAACAAACAAACAAATAAAAACTAATCAATAAGAAAAAAATAAACAACCCCAGTTCTTTGTTGGCAAGAGACTTGGACAAAATCTTCTCTGAAGATGATAGGTGCATGGTCTACAAACACCTGAAAAAATGCTCATAATCTTTAATCATCAGAGAAATGCAAATCAAAACCACTTTGAGATATCATCCAACTCCAGTAAGAGTGGCTCACACAACAAAATCCCAAAACTATAGATATTGATGTGGATGTGGAGAAAAGGGAACACTTCTGCACTGCTGGTGGGAGTGCAAGTTAATAAGTCCCTTTTGGAAGGAGGTATGGAGAATACTTAGGGATCTAAAAGTAGACCTGCCATTTGATCCTGCAATTCCTCTATTAGGTATATATCCAAAAGAACAAAAATGACTTTATAACAAAGACACTTGCACCAGTTTGTACATTGCAGCTCAATTCAAAATAGCCAAGTCATGGAAGAAGCCCATGTGACCATTAACCCATGAATGGATTAATAAATTGTAGTATATGTACACCATGGAATATTATGCAGCCTTAAAAATAGGTGGAGACTTTACCTCTTTTAAATTTCATGAGTGGAGGAGGAACATGTCCTACTTAGTAAGTGACTCAAGTATGGAAGAAAAAATATCCAATGTATTCAGTACTATTATGAAACCAATTTACAGTCACTCACACTTTCATATGAAGAATAGATCACAACTATGGCCCATGATGAAGGAGGGAGTAGGGAGGTATGGGAGGGGAGGGAGGAGGTCAGATCAAGGGAAGGCGAATGGTGGGATCACACCTATAGTGCATAATGCAAGGGTACATGTTGGATCTATTAGTATAGAGTATAAATGTCTTAACACAATAACTACGTAAATGAGATGAGGTATAAATTAACCAGTGTGATGTAAGCATTCCTAATTCTATATGAAATCAGCATATTGTACCCCATAAATGCATTAATGTATACATGATCTATGTGTTTATGATTTTAAAAAAAAAGAAAGAAAGAAAAAAAGAAAAAAAAAAACCCATTTCTTTGTTGGCAAGAGACTTGGACCAAACCTTCTTTGAAGATTATAGGTGCATGGCCTACAAACACCTGAAAAAATGCTCATCATCCTTAGTCATCAGAATCACCTAACTCCAGTAAGATTAGTCCACATCACAAAATCCCAAATCTGAAGATGTTAGCATGGATGTGGAGAGAAAGGAACACTTCTACAGACTAATACTGCATTTTTGGAAAGAAGTATGGAGAATTCTCAAGGAACTAAAAGTTGACCTACCATTTGATCCTGAAATATTATTACTAGGTATACACTCAGTTGAACAAAAAATCATTTTACAACAAAGACATATTTGCTCCAGAATTTTTACTGCAGCCCAAGTCAAGGAAGCAGCCTAAATGCCCATTAATCCATGAATGAATAAACAAATTGTGGTATATGTATACCATGGAATACTATGCAGCCATAAAATTGAGACTTTACATCTTTTATGTTTGCCTGGATGGAGCTGGTACATATTCTTCTTAGTAAAGTGTCTCAATAATGGAAAGAAAAGTATCCAGTGTACTCAATACTATTATGAAACCAATATATAAACACTTACATATTCATACAAATGATAAAATACAAAGAAAATCCAGAAAGAAAAAAGAGGGGGGGAGCAGGAGGAAGGCAAGCAGAGGGAAGGTATTTGGCAGGATCTCACCTAATGTACACAGTGCAAGGATACATGCAAAACAACTAAGAGTACATTATAAATGTCTTACCACAAAAATAAGTAAGTGAGGTGATGATTTTGATAACTAGTTTAATGTAAGCATTACATATTGTATATAAAATCATTACATTGTACCCCATAATTGTATACAGTTATTATTTGATAAAATTTAAGCAAAATAAAAGATATGTATACAATGGAATACTATTCAACCATAAAAAAGATGGAGACCTTACATATTTTGTATTAACCTGGAGTTGAAACATATTCTTGGCTTGGAGTGGTGGCTCACATCTGTAATTCCTGCAGTTGGGA
>NW_003852587.1:1890411-1898080 GCF_000181295.1 Otolemur garnettii
GGGACATTTTCTCCCACTCTCCTTTATAAGCTTAGATGCAAAAAAAAAAAAAAAAAAGAAAGAAAGAAAGAAAAAGAAACACATACTTTTTAGTAAAGTGTCACAAGAATATAAAAGAAAGTATACAATATACTCAATACTAATGTGAAGCTGGTAGACAAACTAATTTATGCCCACAGAAAAGAAAAACTCAATTTAATTCAAGTTGTGAGGAGTGGGAAGAAGGGAGGCAGGAGAGGGGAGGAGAGGGGGGATTGGTATGCTCCCATGTAATGGGGGCAAGGGAAGGATATATGGCACACCTCCTGGGTACAGGATACAACTATAACAGGGACTTTACCTAACAAATGCAAACATTTTAACCTTATTATATGTACCTTCATATTAATCTGATTTTTTTTTAAAAAAAGAAGTAGCTGAAGAAAAAATGTGAAACTAAATATAGATCTGATGAAATTATTAATACCTTCTTAAAATTAACCTAATAAGAAAGTGAAAAATTAAACAGTTATCTAATTGGAAAATATTTTAATTCAGTAGCTAAAATTTTTACCACAACCTGTGGTCAAGGTTAAATTTTTTACTTCATTGTTTCAAACAAACATGGAATATACTTTTAGTTTACGATGTACTGATATATAAAGCAAGTAACCATAATTTCCAGTGAAAAACCTAAAGGTAAGCAATTTTAGTTGTTATGTACTAGGCCCATGGCAAAGGACAGAGCTGTAAAAATGATGCCTGGAGGATACAACCCTTTGGCATGGCCAGGAAATAGATGTAAGCAAGAGAGGATGGGACCATACTGGGCATGGCTCTGCTCTGCAGCTGGCCGTCCAAGAACTGTGGACACACACATTCTTGGGCCCTACCAGAGCCAACTGCCTAGAACTTAGAATCTAAAGATTGAGAACCAAAGGTATAAGCACACAGACAAATCAAGCATCAACAATTTTATAAAAGCAATAGTTCTTTGACCTTAAAACATTTAGCAAAGGCAGTGTAAATTTGTCTGACCAGTAGATCTACAAAAAAAATTTAAATTATGTTAAATGCTGATAATTATGAAGATATTCTCATTTTATTTTGCCATCAATTTAAAAACTAGTTTTATTTACCAAAGATTACTAAAGTCATGTGAACCTGAAAAACATTTGAACTTATCTGCTTAATTTATGAATACTTATTTATTTATAAGTCAATTTGCTACTGTGTAGAAAATATACAAATAGGCATGTACACATGCATTCATAAAAATACAAACAAGTATGAATATTTTATAGCTTCAATTTTAAAGGTTTAGCCATGAGACAGGTAAAACTACTTTAAAATGACAGCTGGATTAAACTGCCTCTAATAATAAAACAAGTTAATGTTTCTCACATAACCAAAGCCCTAGGGCACAAATTTATATCTTAAAGCACATAAAGAATGTAACCTTTTCAAAGAAGGTATTTAGATATGTTAGAGGAAGATTAAAAATGGATATCAGGTTAGTACAAAATCGTCACTTTTCAAAAGGATGTTAGAAAGAGACTGAAAAGTGTAAACTCACACCCATAAAAGAAGCCACAGAGGAGATGTTCAGGCCAGGTTTAGTGAAAGGGGAGGGTGACCTTCTTGGGCAGTACAAAGATGATGTCTGCACCTGACAGCAGTTAGCCATTGCGTTTGCATAAATTCCAAAGGTTTCCCGGAAAGTTAGTGTCTTTTGGCATGAGCTTCTCAGGGGTATGAGGCTAGCCAAATCCTTTGTGTCTTGGTCTTAGGAGGAGAGGAAGAGGAGGAAAGGAAAGGGTTCATGTGTGGCTGCATTAGGCCCCCCAACAGAGACCAATTTTACTTGGATAGGTAGCTTCCCTTTTAGTCACCATTTTCCAACTGGACCTTTGAGCTTATCAAGAAAGAGGGACACCAAAGCAATTGCAGTTTCCAGGGCACAATACCTATATTACACCTGTGAAAAGCATATACAGCTGGAAGACAAAGCATCTAGATCCCTAGAAATCAAGCATCCCATTTTTACACTAAATCTTAGGTCCCTCCAAAGAGGAAAATGCTGTGAAACTGGGCAGTGCAACACTTCCATGGTGCATCATGGTAAATGCAACCCAATGCTAATCAGCCTACAATCCACAGTTTCATCCCTCAGTGGTAAGTGTTCACATAGCCTCCAAGCGTCTACACGTGCAAAAAAGGAGTAGCTTCTTACATGAATAACCATTTGTTGTAACCAGTGGTCAGTCACTCCTAAAAATACAGCCCTGAAAAAATGACTCAAAATCAACACAAATAATAAATATGCATGAGATCAAAACCAAGAAGCTCTTTATGGCTTTAACCAAGTTCTCCAAAAGAGAGTTTTAAAAAAATAGGAAAACAGTTGCAACCCTTCCAAGATCCAGACCCCTCCCAAGCACAGCTTAAAGAAAGGATAGTTTTGATAGCTTCACATAGTGTATAAGTCACATTTTTCTGTGGCCATGTTTTCTATGGTCTCAGCTTCTCAGCATTTTCCATAAAGGCCAAATTTTCCATGTGCCCCATAAATAGGTTAAAAGAAACAAGAAAGCAAAAGTTATCCATGGGGGAAAAGGGGATTAATAACAAACAGGCACCTTAAAATATCAATTCACACAAATAACATAAACAAATAATACAAACTATTTCTCATGAATGCTTCTTTCTTCTGAGTTTGAAGGATTTACTTTTTTTGGTTAAATTATGAAATTTATTTATATTTTACCGTTTGAAAGCCAGAGCATAACAAATTTCACTCTCTGGAAAGTCATCTTATTAGAAATATATGAAGTGCACTTAATACTAGGAAATAAGTTTCTTGGTTACCACCAGTGAGATGGACATATGCTTTCATTAGTTCCCTCAAATGAGGGTTTTGTTAAATTTCCCTCCTAACCTCTACTGAGATGATTTTAATCCAGGAAAGTAAGTAGTTTTTTCCAGTGTGTACTTGGGAGGATTTACATTTTTAAGGATCTGGTTCCCTGGTGAGGAATAGGAGCCATAGGCCAGTGTTCTACCCTATACTTAGTGATACCCCTTTTTATGATGAAATGGCACAGAAAGACAAAGACTTTCAGCTGTACATGCTTTTCACAGATGTAATATAGGTATTGTGCCCTGGAAAAGAAAAGAAAGGACAAGACTTTCTAGAAAGAGAAGTGTCAGACAAAATGAATATTCATACCAAAAATGCACCAGAGTTGATATACCTAAGACTAGTTATACAAACCCTTTTATCTCATTAATCTTAAATTTGGAAAGGAAAAAGAGGTAAACAGGGTGGTGCCTATGACTCAAGGAGTAGGGGGCCAGCCCCATATACTGGAGGTGGGGGGTTCAAACCTGGCCCCGGCAAAAAACGGCAAAAAAAAAAGGTAAACAGTGAGTTTTGCTCTCCACACAACTGAATTCCACAGAGAGATACGTGTACTAGAAGTTTGACCAGTAAGAAATTCATACCCTTCTGCCAACTTGTCAGGTCCTGGGTTCCCTTGACTGTGGCTTCAAAAAAGTGGAGTGGTTTTGGTTATCCAGTTCACAGTGCCAAAACTATTAGGGCCAAGAAAAAACTTCCCCTTCACCCTCTGAAGGTTCACTAAAAATCAACTGACACAAAGCAGATTAATAGGAGGAAAGGCATACAAATTTTTATAACTGCACATGAGAGGGAACTAACAGAGTGATTAACCACCTTCCAAAGAGATACAGATGCTTATTAACCCTTTTCTTAAGGGAAAGAGAGATGGGAACGTGTGGATGATTTTCTAGGTGAGCAAATGATTTTTAAGGGAATTTAATGGGCTTGAAGAATATACAATGTCCTGGGGGAAAGTCTTTTGGGCCTATAAAGAAGACAATGGTTTGTGACAAAAGTCAGTCCAAGTAAGTTTACATATTTCCATCTCTCTTCCTGTGAGAAGAGTTCAGTTATTTAACAGTCAGAGAATGATCCAGGGATGAATACTTTCTTTTTTGAAGGGTCTGAAATTTATGCAGATGAGGGCACTTCAGAGAAAAACTTCATTCTGTGCTTTTGGAGAGACAGAGGATCCAGAGACAGGAATGGGGGGATCAGAGAGACTTTAAAGTTTCTTTTCCAGTTCAGCATATAAAAGCACCATATTAAGGGTATTAGTGTCTGAGCCATGACAGTATTAAATACTTAAGTTTATCAATGAAATTATAACCAGTTTTTGCAATGCAATTTCAATCAAATCTCAAGATGATTATTTTTAGAAACATGAAAATCTTATCTCAAAATACAAGGTTGACTTATTTGGAATCAAGAGTTATTATAAAAGTATATTAATAAGACAATAAAGTATTGGCCCAGAAATAAATACATTCATTGATGAACCAAAATAGAGTTCCCAGAAACCATCTAATTTACATAGGGAAACTTGATATGTGACAAACTTTTTACTGAAAATCAGTGCAGATGGGTAATAGACTTTTGAACAAATGATGACATGACAACTGGTTATCTAAATGGAAATATATATGACTTCTACATTGCAGAAAACACAACAATCAATTACATTGGACTTAAGTTTTTATCGTGCAAAGCAATTAATAGCACTTTCATAAAAAATTTAAGAGATCATTTATTGAGCTTTATATGGCAAATTTCTTAAACAAAGACCCCCAAATGTAAATAATAAAGGTAAATGTTGATAAATTTGACTATGTTAAATTTGAGACTTTCTGAAGATAGTTCACAGAAATGAAAAGAAAATCCACAGAGAAGATACTTTGAAACAAAAATAAATTAGTACCTATAATATGTAAAGAACTCTTACAAATCATTAAGGAAAAGATAAATATCCAGAATAAAGAAAGATATCATAAATCTTAAATAGATATTTTGTAGAAGAAGTAATATTAGTGGCTATCAAATACATGAAAAGGCAATCAATTTTATCAGTAACTGAAGAAATGTGAATTCAAACTGCTATGAAGTAGATACTATCATATATTGGCCAGCTAGATAAAATTAAACATTCTGACAACATTATACACTGACTGGAGGGGAATGCAATACATTTTTATATACAGTGTATGGTATTTCCTTCTTTGAAGAGTCTAAACTCCTTTGGAAACAACTTTATTAGTACTCGATAAAGTATAATGTGGATACTCTGTGGGCCAGAAATTGATTAAGTACATATCCTATAGAAATAAGCACATACATATTAGAGTGCTGCCATTCCCCCACCCCCTGGCTGCTCCAGGGTGCTGAACTAGGACTGATCCAGCTGCTGCCAGTCTCCTGCCCCCCAGTCACCACGGCAGGGTGAACAAGGTCTAATCTGGCCATGCACACTCCCATGCAGCTGCTGTTATTCCACTGAACCCCAGTTTTCCCCAGCACCCGAGAACTGGGAGAAGACAACAAACATGCTCCGCCTATCTCTCAGGGCAAGCAGAATAAGGCACCAACTGAACAGTTCTGATGAGGCCTCCAAACAAGGTAAACTCAGCATGGGACGGAATCAGTGGAAAAACTCTGGCAACTTGAATAACCAGAGTAGATCAACTTCCCCAAGGAAGAATGGAGCAGACATAATTGAAGACCTCATCCACAAGCAAATGGCTGAGATGTCAGAAATCGAGTTCAGAATGTGGATAGCAAATAAGATTAACAGAATGGAAGAAAGGAAGGAATTAGAAGTTCGAGAAATTATGCAAAAGATTTCTCAAGAAATTATTCAAAACATTTCTCAAGAAATTATTCAAAAGATATCTCAAGAAATTAATCAAAAGATGTATCAAGAACTCAACAATTTCAAAGATAAAATGATCAAAGATTTTGAAACACTGAGACAAGAGGTTGCAGCCCTCAAGGATCTGAAAGATACGGTGGAATCCCTCCATAACAGAGTGGAACAGGCAGAAGAAAGGATCTCTGATTTTAAAGACAAACCTTTAGAAGAAGCCCAGGAATGCAAAGATCAAAAGAAATGGAGAGCACAAATGGATCTCACTCTCAGAGAGCTCTCAGATAATTTGAAGAAAACTAATATCCACCTTATAGGAATACCTGAAGGTGATGAAGTTGCTTCACAAACTCTGAGGCTCTTCTTCATGAAATTATGAAAGAGAACTTTCCAGACATGTCAAAAGATTCTGAAATTCAGATAGCATATTGTCTCAGAACCCCAGCACAACTCAACATGAACAAGACATCCCCCAGACACATCATAATTAACTTCTCCGAAGTTAAGATGAAAGAGAAAATTCTAAAGGAAGTCAGACATAAAAAAAACCATAACCTACAAGGGAAAGAGTATTAGGATGACTGCAGATCTCTCAGTGGAAACCTTTCAGGCTAGATGAGGATGGTCATCAACTTTTAATCTCCTAAAACAAAATAATTTTCAACCCAGGATCCTGTTTCTAGCTAAACTGAGTTTCATCGATGATGGAGAAATTAAATACTTTAACAACATTCACATGTTGAAGAAATTTGTCATAACTAAACTAGCTCTCCAAAAAATTCTCAAACCTATCCTCCATAATGACCAGTGCAATCCTCCACAACAAAAGTAAACCCACCCAGAAACTTTGATCAAATTCCAACTTCCACAATGGCAAAAGGATTAAAAATGTCTACTGTACTTTCCAGCAACTCCATGCCCCAAATTTTACCAGGCTTATCAATAATTTCTATCAATGTGAATGGCTTAAATTGTCCTCTAAGGAGACAGATTGGCTGATGATTGGATACAGAAACTCAGACCAGACATGTGTTGTATAAAAGAATCTCACCTTACCTTAAAAGACAAATATAGACTCAGGGTGAAAGGATGGTCATCTATATTCCAGGCTAATGCATGGCAGAAAAAAGGAGGTGTTGCAATATTATTCACAGATACAATAGGTTTTAAACCAACAAAAGTCACCAAAGATAAAGATGGCCACTTTTTATTTGTTAAGGGCAATACTCACTATGATGAGATCTCAATTATCAATATCTATGCACCCAACTAGAATGCACCTCAATTTGTAAAAGAGACTCTAACTGGCATGAGCAATTTGATCTCTCCCAGCTACATCATAGTCAGAGATTTCAACACTCCTTTGGCAGTGTTGGATAGATCCTCCAAAAAGAAACTGAGCAAAGAAATCTTGGATTTAAATTTAACTATTCAACTTTTGGACCTCACAGACATCCACAGAAGCTTTCATCCTAACAAAACTGAATACACATTTTTCTCATCTGTCCATGGAACATACTCCAAAATTGATCACAACTTAGGTCATTAAGTCTAACCTCAGTAAATTTAAAAGAATAGAAATTATTCCATGCATCTTCTTGGACCATCATGGAATAAAAGTTGAACTCAGCAACAACAGGCATTTGCAGTCTCATACAAAAAAATGAAAGCCAAATAACCTTATGCTGAATGATAGATGGGTCAAAGACGAGATCAAGGAGGAAATAACCAAATTTTTGGAACATAATGATAATGAAGATACGAGATATCAGAACCTCTGAGATCCCACAAGGGCAGTCCTAAGAGGGAAATTTATAGCATTACAAGCCTTCCTCAAGAGAACAGAAAGAGAAGAAGTTAACAACTGAATGGGACATCTTAAGCAACTGGAAAAGGAAGAACATTCCAATCCCAAACCCAGCAGAAGA
>NW_003852587.1:1899111-1924451 GCF_000181295.1 Otolemur garnettii
AACTCCTAGAAGTGATCAAGGAATATAGCAGCATCTCAGGTTACAAAATCAACACTCATAAATCTGTAGCCTTTATATATACCAACAGCAGCCAAGCCAAAGAAACAGCCAAGGACTCAATTCCATTCACAATAGTGTCAAAGAAGATGAAATATTTAGGACTTTACCTAACAAAGGATATGAAGAATCTCTATAAAGATAACTATGAAAATTTAAGGAAAGAAATAGCTGACAATGTTAACAAATGGAAAAACATACCATGCTCATGGCTGGGAAGAATCAACATTGTTAAAATGTTCATATTGCCCAAAACATTATATAATTTTAATGCAATCCCCATTAAAGCTCCACTGTCATATTTTAAAGACCTTGAAAAAATAAGACTTCATTTTATATGAGTAGAAAAGAGTCAGAAGAAAACTCGAATAGCCAAGACATTACTCAGGAATAAAAACAAAGCAGGAGGAATCATGCTACCAGACCTCAGATTATACTATAAATCCTTAGTGATCAAAACAGCATGGTACTGGCACAAAAAATAGAAAGGCAGATGTATGGAACATAATAGAGAACCTAGGGATGAATCCAGCTACTTCTACTTACCGGTCCCTGATCTTTGACAAGCCAATTAAAAACATTGTGTGGGGAAAAGATTCCCTATTTAATAAATGGTGCTGAGCAAATTGGCTCGCAATCTGTAGAAGACTGAAACAGGACCCACACCTTTCACCATTAACTAAGTTAGACTCTCACTGGATTAAAGACTTAAACTGAAGACATGAAACCATAAAAATACTAGAAGAAAGTGTAGGGAAAACACCTGAAGATATTGGTCTGGGCGAACATTTTATGAGCAGGACACCCTGGGCAATTAAAGCAACATCAAAAATACACTATTGGGACCTGATCAAACTAAAGACCTTCTGCAAAGCCAAGAACACAGTAAGTAAAGCAAGTAGACAGCCCTCAGAATGGGAGAAGATTTTTGCAGGTTGTGTCTCCAACAAAGGTTTAATAACAAGAATCCATTGAGAACTTAAACATATTAGCAAGAAGAAAATGAGTGATCCCATCTCAGGGTGGGCAAGGGACTTGAAGAGAAATTTCTCTGAAGAAGATCTGCACACGGCCTACAGATGTATGAAAAAATGCTCACCATCCTTAATCATCAGAGAAATGCAAATCAAAACTACTTTGATTTATCATCTAACTCCAGTGAGATTAGCTCATATCACAAAATCCCAAAAGCAGAGATGCTGGCGTGGGTGTGGAGAAAAGGGAACACTCCTACACTGCTGGTGGGAATGTAAACTAATACATTCCTTTTGGAAAGACATCTGGAGAACACTTAGAGACCTAAAAATAGACCTGCCATTTGACCCTGCAATTCCTTTATTAGGTATATTCCCAGACAACCAAAAATCGCATTACAACAAAGATATTTGTATCAGAATGCTTGTTGCAGCCCAATTCAGAATTTCCAGGTCAGGGAAGAAGTCTAAGTGCCCATCGATCCACGAATGGATCAACAAACTGTGGTACATGTACACCATGGAATACTATGCAGCCATAAAGAAAGATGGAGACTTTATGTCCTTCATGTTCACATGGATGGAGCTGGAAAATGTTCTTCTTAGCAAAGTATCACAAGAATGGAAGAAAAAATATCCAATGTACACACCCCTATTATGAAATCAATTTAAACCTTTTAAATGAAAGCTATAAGCTAATAACCTAAGGATATGGGGAGGGGAGAGGGAGAGGGCGGGAATGGGTGGAGGGAGGGGGATTGGAGGGATCACTTCTGAGGTTTATCTTACAAGGGTGCAAGTGAATCTTTGTATGAGTAGAATGTGAATGTTTTAACACAATAACTAAGAAAATGACATAAAGGTTATGTTAACCAGTTTGATGGAAGTGTTTTGGATTGTGTGTGAAAACACCACACTGTACCCCTGAAGTGCATTAATGTACACAGTTCCTATTCAATAAAAAAAAATAAGAGAAAAGAAAATTTATGAACTACTGAAACTATTCTTTTTCTCAAACATTCACTTTTCTCTCATTACTGCTGTTCATTCTTGTTACTTAATCTCTAATTTTTCTAGTAAACTAACACACTTTAATGTGTTACTAAAGATGTTGAGAGAGAAACCAATTTCCCCAATGTTGACAGTATTAAAATCAATAAGGAAAATAGGAATATGTGGATCTCAATTTGAATAATTAATATTTGCAAATCCCCTTCTGCAATTTTGTACTATGTCTTGATATGCAATTCAGTTTTTTACTTGCTAAAACTGGCTGTGAATAGAGAGAAAAAGATCTGCTAAGTTTATTCTAAATATTGAGATAGTTATATTTCCTTTGCCAAATTGAGGTATAATCTAAAGGTGTGTGTTTTAAAAAATGAATACATTCTTAAAGTGCATATTGAAGTATAGCATATACTCTACTCTGAGCCTGAATCGATATTGATAATGTAAGTATTGAGCACATTTGTTAATCCCCAGGAAAATAAGAAGTAATTAGTGTAAATAAAAACAAACCTTGGATGTCAGGGTTTTTTGCATGAAAGTTCTCCTAGAGGACCTGGGGAGGGGATGGTGTTTACTAGGAGTAAGTATGGGAAGAAATGTTTCATCTGAAGAGAAATCTATTGGAAATTAAGAGTGTGGAAATATAATGATAGATTAAATGTGGTCGAAGCTTTTGCAGGAAGGAAATATTCAGTAAGTGGCTATATAGTCATGCACTTTTGCCAAAAAGAGGAAAGGAGAGAAAATAATATTTTTTTTAAATCATGGAAGACTTAAAGGACCTTGAATTGAGTTTGATGAAATGATATTGGATTTACCCATGACTACATAGCTAATGTCCTTTTTAAGAGCTTCAGTGCTGAGCTGCTTAGCACAGAGGACAAGCAGTGCCAACTCTGGAGCTTTGCCTTGTCAGTATGGCAACTCTACCATATGCTGGCTCTGTTGATAACACATGGCTCTGTACCACTGTTATGAGCCTGTGTAGTGTCCCCTCCATAGCACTTGGGAAGATGAAAAAATAAAAGACTTTTTTTTGCACTTAAAGAGAAAAAGATTACCAAGAGTGCTTTGTTTTCCTAAAAACTTGTTTTTCATTACTTTCCCTGAAAGTTAGAAATGAAGAAAAGGCAAATGGTACTTTTAGGAAAAGACTCAACGATCTCTCTTCCTAATTTTAGACTGGCTTTCATTCCCACATAGTCATATTCAACTCCTACAACCACCCTGTGTAGTAGCCATTATCATCCCCATTTCACAGACAGAAATACAGGAGATTGAGGGACTTGATCAAGGTCATCCACATAGCTAGCACTTACCTGAGTGGCAACAAGTTCACTGCCCCAGTCTCAAGTCCCTTTGAAAAAACTAACACTTCCATATTGCTGAATTATATCTGAATTGGAACTTATCAGACATAGATTATAAACTAATAGTAATAGTGATATTTCCACAGAGTAATATGCTTCTAATAGAGATAACACACTATATTATCAAACTGGTTAACATTTAATGTATATGTATTTGGTATTGCCAAGCCTTGGGCTCAGTGAATTATATACATTGTCTCAATTGACTTTTAAAAGGAATCTGCAAGATAGCTATGTTATCAATATTTGACAGATAATGGAAAAGGTTCAGAGAGAGAGAATAAATTACTTAAGGGCAGCCAACTCTTTTTGGGTGGGGAGTAGGGATGATTACAACCTCTGTCTTAAACTTAACATTTGCATTGTTAGCATATATTTTTACTTAGCTTGATTATTACAGAAGAATTAAAATGTCAGAGTTTTCCAAAGATGCTGTCATTCATTCACATTTTACTTAAGACATAACAGTTCATATTACTGAGTTCTATAACCAGTACAGAAGTAATGCACGCCACTTCCATACCTGGCTGTAAAACTTTCTATGTATCTCACTTTTTTTCCTTTCTGTAGAAACCTTGCAGGCCACATGCTGCAAGGAATTACAAAAAGTCATTAAAAGGTAAAAGAAACTAGGTCTATTAGTGGCCATGTAAGGAAGCTTTGTCCCCTGCTGAATGACTATGATACAATAACAAAGAGAAATAAAATTTAATTTCATTAAGCCTTTGAGGGTTCAAAAATTATCTGTTATGGAAGCTGTCACCACTTTCACTGACTATCATCTATTTTAGTTATTCTAGTAGGATAAGAATCCAACAGAGTTTGAAATGTGGACTTGAAAGCATAGAGGGTTTCCCACAAACCTCAGGAATAACCAACTGGATAAAGTAAAGAGGAAAGAATACACAAACACTTCCAGTGATACTCTTGCAATAAAAAAGTGTAAAATTGTTAGGAAACTGTATTACCATCCCAAAAGTGAAGAAAGGGCAATCTACATCACAAAGAAAAACAAGTGAGAAGAGACAGGGAGTATATTAAAAACAAGAGCAAAGCTATCTAATTAGCCCATCACATGAGTTTCAGGAAGTGTGGAAAAAGATGCTCTGAGGGATCTTCCTTCAGACTATCATTATTTCCAAAGGGAATAGGGGAATGGAGAGTTCCCTGAACCCTTTACCTTAATCAATATCCTTCATTTCCTTGTAGATTCAGTGAATTATGTGCCTGTGGTATTTTGACGGTAGAGGATAGAGGGAAGCTCTGCTTGAGTTCAATAACCGAAAAAATCAAGTCAGTTGTCTTTGTCCTTTAACAAATAATACCATTCTAGGAGCCCCTTATTTTGTAATTTTATCATTCTCAATTTGTGAAAGAGAATATAGAAGACACCAAGACACCAAGTGTAGACCAAAGTGGATTCTGTACATTTGAATTGTGAGCTTCAATTAAATTATTCATAAGGCTTCCTTTTGCTCTTCTGGGAATATTTAAATATATAAGTCTGTTGGACACTTATACCTCTTCCAATACATTGCAAGGAGATTATAGGGATGGATGGATGGATAGATAGATAGATAGATATAGATATTGATCTGGACTTCTAACAAAAGGCAGGAATGACTATTCTGTTCAACCTTGGATGGTGCCAGTGAATCCTTTCCAGAATGTTCATGAAAATTTTTCTAGTACCAGCATTTTCATTATAGGATTAAGATTATAAGAAGACTACCAGGTTCTAAATTAAATTGCTTTGCACTTTTTCTCTGTCTTTCAAATGAAATCATACTTCATGAAACTATCTGATAAGCAGAAATGAAATGATACTTTATGAAACTATCTGACAAGCAAAATAAAATTTAAGTATACAGCAAGCACTTAACCTCCAATTTATTCTTATAGTATTTTATTTTTTCTTATAGTATTTATATGAGATTTGTGGAAGAGTTTCATAGTTGAATCACCTATATTTATTATTTTTCCAATATTTATTTTACTGTTCTGAGGGGAAGAAACTCATATGTTTGATAAGAAACTCCAATTAGAAACCACTTATTACCATTTGCATTTCGATGAGGCACAAAGCCATACTGGAAATTTAATATTGCTGTGCTGGGGCATAAGCCATACATGGGTTCGTATTTTAGAGTCTACTAATCCCCTTCTCATAAGCTGATTTCTAAAATCCAATGAGTTTAAATGGTCTCGTTTCTATAAAAAATTTTAAATTCCAAATTATTTTTGGATATATTAAACTTGTGTAATAAAGAATTAACCTTATGCAAAGCCTTTGCTATCAGCTTCTGATCTTTGAGGCCTTGGATATCCTGCTTGATAAACATGTCATCGTTTACCTGAGGACCTGGGGCCATACTGTATAGACAAATGATATGATTTATGGTGGGGGCTTTGAATGATACAGTATTACCTTACTCCTAGTAGGCCTGGAGATTAAAGATTAGCTATGTGTCAGCTGTCAATTACATCTACATGATTAAGATCAAAGAAAACTGTGTATACCAAGGGTCAGGTAAACTTCCCTGGTTGGCAATATTCTGTGTGCATTGTCACACATTATTGCCAAGAAAAAATAATCACTGTTTATGACATTGGGAGAGAAAAACTGGAAGTTTCACCCTTGGAACTTTCATGGAATTTGACTCATCTATCTTTTCCCATGACTAATTTTAATCTGTATCCTTTCACTGTAATAAACTGTAACTGTTGGTATCAGCGAGTATCTTGAGCTCTCTAGCAAATTATTGAGCACAAGGGCATTCTTAGGTACCCTAAACCTGAAATTGGTTTCATATGTCAGGGTAGTGAGGGTGGTCTTAGGGATTTCTGAACTCTGTGGACACAATGACAACTGCCAAATGTCTCCAGAAAGAACATACAAAACTGTATAATAGCTGGCAACAATTTTTGGCAAAGCTTGATTACGATGTTGGTTCCTATAGATATTGTGCTACTAGGAAGTTTCTTGCTCTCTCTGCTATTAATTCTTCATAGCAGAATGTCCACAATACCACACAAACATCATAAAACTATCTTTTAACTAAAATTATGACTCTTTGATTAGTAAAAAATGTAAATAATTTTCCAGGTTATTAAAACTTTTTTAAACTTCAAAATATTAAGGACATACAAATGTTTTAGGTTACATGCATAATTTTTGTAATGCTTGAGTCATGGCTGTAGGTAAGCCCATCACCTAAATCGTGTTCATAGTACCCATGAGGTTTGTTTTGTGGCTGATTTCCACTGAGTTTTACTTCCCATTATGGACATGTGTACTCATTGGTTAGTTCCAATTTACTGTGGTATTTTGGGTTTTTTTTTCTATTCTTGAGATACTTCACTAAGGAGAATGATCACCAGTTCCATCCAGATTGTTTCAAAAGGTAGTATTTCATTTTTTTATGGCTTTAGTAGTACTCCTTGGTGTACATATTGTACATATTATTAATCCATTCATTAGTCAAGGGACACTTGGGTTGATATCACATCCTTGCAGTTGTAAATTGTGTCACAATAAACATTCAAGTGCTGGTGTCTTTTTGATAAAATTACTTCTTTTCCTCTAGGTAGATACCCAGTAGTGAGATTGCTGGATCAAATAAATGCTGGATCTACTTTTAGTTCTTAGGGGAATCTCCCTACTGTTTCCCACAGAGGTTGTACTAATTTGCAGTTCCTCCAACACAATATAAGTATTCCTTTGTCTCTGCATCCATGCCAGTATCTATTGTTTTTGTACTTTTTAATAAATACCATTCTAAGTGGAGTAAGGTGATATCTCATTGTTTTAATTTGCATTTCCCTGATTATTAGTGACATTGTGCAGTTTTTCTTATATTTATTAACCATTTGTCTTTCTTCTTTTGAGAAGCTTCTATTCATGTCTTTTGCCCACTTTTTAATAGGGTTGTATAATTTTTTCTTGCTGATTTGCTTGAATTCTTTGTATATTCTAGTTATTAGCCCTTTATAAAATGTGTAGCTTGCAAATATTTTCTCCCATTGTGTAGGTTGCATATCTGTTCTGCTTATTGTTTCCTTAGCTGTGCAGAATTGTTTTAGTTTAATCAGTGCAATTTATTAATTTTGTTGATGTCATGATTTTCATTGGTATTTTTTTCATAAATTCTTTGCCAAGGCTGATATTTAGAAAAGTTTTTTCTACATTTTCCTCTAGAATTCTTATGGTTTCATGCCTTAGATCTAAGTCATTTATACGTTTTGAATTAATTTTTAGAGTGGTGAGAGGTAGGGTCTTATTTCATCCTCCATGTGGCTATCCAATTTTCCTAGCACCATTTATTGAATACGGTTCCTTTTATCCATTGTCTGTTGTTATTTGCTTTGCCAAAGATTAGTTTGTTGTGGGCATATGGTTTCATATATAAGATCTCTGTTCTATTCCATTGGTCTATGTCTCCATTTTTGTTTCAATGACATGCTGTTTGGGGTATTATAGCCTTGAAATATAGTTTGAAGTCTGGTAAACGTGATACCTCCAGACTTCATTTTGCTTAAGATTACTTTGGTGTTCAGGTTCCTTTTTTGGTTAAAAATGAAGTGCAGAATGATTTATCTAGATTTGTGAAGTGTGATTTTGGTAACTTGATGGGGATTGCATTGAATTTGTAAATCACTTTGGTGGTATGGGCATTTTGACAATGTTGATTCGACCTATCTATGAGCATGATATGCTTCTCCATTTTTTTGTATCTTCTATGATTTCTTTCCTTTAAAGTTTCGTAGTTCTAGCTTTATGCAGTGGCAGTATCATAGCCAATGGTGTTTATCTGAGATGCAATTGTTGCTAATTGAAAACTTTCCCCAATACCCTGCTGTGATGACTTGAAATATGGCAATTTTTGACAGTCTCCATGGAGACTGAATTTAAAAAAAAAATAAAGTTTCATAGTTCTCCTTATAGAGATATTTCACCTCCTTGGTTAAGTATATTCCTAGGTATTTTATTTTCTTTGTAGCTATAGTGAATGGCATTGAGTCTTCAGTTTGACTCTCAGCTTATTATTAGTATATAGAAATGCTACTGATTTAGGTACTTTGATTTTGTATCTTGGGACTTTCCTGAATTTATTTATCAATTCCAGGAAACTCTTGGTGAAATGTTTTGGATTTTCTAGATACAAGATCATATAATTGGCAAAGAATGATAGTTTGACCTCCTCTTTCCCTATTTAGATATGCTTTATTCTCTTCTCTCATATGAGTACCCTGGCTAGGTTTCCCAGCATTATATTGAATAGGAGTGGCGATAGTGGGCATCATTGTCTTGTTCCAGTTCCTAGAGAGAATTCTTTCAATTTTTCCCCATTCATTATGATGTTGGCTGAGGGTTTGTCATATATGGCTTTTCTAATTCTGAGGTATGTCTGTAGTATGTCTAGTTTATTGAGGGGTTTATTATGAAATAGTGCTGGATTTAGTCAAATGACTTTCCTGCATCTATTGCCATGAGAATATATCTTTGGTTTTGCTTTTGTTTATGTGATGAATCATGTTTATTGATTTATGTATGTTGAACCATCCTTGTATCTCTGGGATGAAGTCCTCTTGGTCCTGGTAGATCATTATTTTGTTTTTGTCCTCACGTAAAGAACTAGTAATAGGAGTAAGAATATTCCTTTTTCATGTGCTACTGAGGTTCTCTAGTATTATATTGAGAAGTTTTGAATCTGTATTTATAAGGGATATTGGTCTGTCATTTTCTTTTTATGTGTGTGTCTCCATACCTGGCTTTGGTATCCAGGTGATACTGGCTTTGTAGAATGAGTTGGGGAAGATTCCCTCTTTCTCAGTGCTATGTAATAATTTCTGCATTATAGGTACCAGTTCTTCTTTATAGATTTAGTAGAATTCAGATGTGAATCCTATGGTCTGCAGCTTCTTTTTGTTGAAAGACTTTTCATTACTACTTCAATCTCACTGCTCATGATTGTCCTGTTCAGGAGATCTATATCTTCCTGATTGAGTGTGTGGAGGTTATGTGTTCCCATGAATTTGTCCATTTCCTCTATAATTACTAATTTATATGCTAGAGATTCTCATAGTATTTACAGATAATATTTTCCATTTCCTTTCTCTCAGTTTTAATATCTCCTTTTTCATTTCCAATTGAGCTTATTTGGGTCCTTTCTCTTCTATTCCTCATTTATCTAGCAAGAAGTCAATAAATTGTATTTATCTTTTCTAAGAACCAAACTTTTGTTTCTCTGGCCTTTTGTATTAGCTTTTAATTTTCCATTTATTTTATTTCCCAGTTTTGTTTTTTTTTTAACAAATAACTTTGTTATTTGTTTTCTTCTGCCAGCCTTGGGTTTTGTTTGCCCACCATTTACCTGTTCCTTGAGATGTGACATTTGGTTGTTAATTTGTGATCTTTCTGACTTTTGGATGTGGACTTTTTTTTTTTTTTTTTTGGGATGTGGACATTTAAAGGCATGAATTTTTTCCATAGATCCTTTTTGTCAAATCCCATATATATTTTAACTTAATTTTTATTAAATCATAACTACATACATTTATGGGGTACAATGTGACAATTTGACACAAAGGACAACAAAGACATTTGCACTAGAATGTTTATTGCAGTGCAATTCACAGTAGCTATGTCGTGAAAGCAGCCCAAATTTTTAAGCTAGCCAAAAGTCAATTTTATTAATATTTTCAAAGAACCAACTTTTTGTTTTGTTGATCTTCTGAATGATTCTTTTGTTTTCAATTTCATTTAATTCTGCTCTATTTTGGTTATTTCTTTTCCACTGCTGGGTTGGGGGTTGGATTGTTCTTCCTTTTCCAATAGCTTGAGATGACCCAGTAGGTTGTTGATATCCTCCCTTAACATTTTCTTGAAGGTTTCTAATGCTATAAAATTTCCTCTTAGGACTGCCTTTGCAATAAACCTGGGAACAGGTTTTGATAATTTGTGTCATTATTATCATTTTATTCCAAAAGTTTGGTGATTTCCTTCTTAATCTTATCTTTGACTCAGCTATCTTTTAGCCTAAAGATATTTAGTTTCCATGATTTTGTTTGCATATGAAGATTTCTGTTTCTGTTGAGATCAACTTTTATTCCATGATGGGTCAAGAAGATACAAAGAATCATTTCTATTCTTTTAAACTTGTTTAGATTAGACTTGTGCCCTAAGATATGATCAATTTGGGGGATGATCGTGGGCTGATAAGAAGAATGTGTATTCAGTTTTATTTGGAGGAAACATTCTATAGATGTCTGTTAGGTCCACTTGTCAAGTTTAAATCTATTATTTCTTTGGTTAGTTTTTTTCTTGGAGGATCTATCCAGAACTGAAAAAGGGGTGTTAAAAATCTCCAACTATTATAGTGCAGGAAGATATCAGTTGTTCACATCCATTGGGGTTTTCATTATAAATTGAGGAGCATTTAGGTAGGGCATATTAATGTTAATTATCAAAATCTCTTAATGTTCAGTATTTCCCTTGACAAATATGTAGTGTCCATCCTTTCCTTATCTTTGTTGGCTTAAATCTTATTGTACCTCCAAATAAAATTTCAACTTCTGATTTTTTCTACTTTCCATTTGCCTGTATTATAGATGCCCATCCTCTCACCCTGAGTCTTTTTTTATCCTTTGAGGTAAGGTCAGTCTCTTAAGGTCAACAGATGCCTGGCCTGAGTTTTTTAATACAGTCAGCCAACCTGTGCCTCTTTAGAGAGCAATTTTAGCCATTCCCATTAATTGAGAGAATTGATTATCAAAGGCTAGTGAATATTTTTAATACTCACATCATTGTGGAAGCTATATTTTGTTTTATAAATTCATGGGTGAGTTTACTTTAATAGCAGACCATTGTGAAGGTCATTATGGAAAATGGGTCTGAGTATTTCCTCAAGAGCTGGCCTAGTTATAGCACATTTCCTCAACATGTGTATGTCAGTAAAGTATTAGATTTCTTAATCACAAATAAAATTAAATTTAGCTGGATACAGGATCCTGGGCTGAAAATTGTTTTTTGTTTTAGAAGATTGAAGGTGGATGGTCATCCTTTTATGGCTTGAAAAGTTTCAACTGAAAGATCTGCAGTCATACTAATATTTCTCCCTTTGTAGGTAATGCTTTTCTTATGTCTGGCTGTTTGTAAGATTTTCTACCTCATATTAACCTTGTCAATGTTACTTATAATGTGTCTAGGAGATACTTTATTTGGATTCAGTCTTTCTGGGGTTCTGAAACTATCTACAATCTGAGTTTCTGTATCACTTTCAATGCTTTAGAAATTCTCCTCCATAATATCTTGAAGTAGAGTATCTATGCCTTTAGGACCATCCTCTTCTCCTTCAGGAATTCTTATAAGTCAGATGTCTGATCTTTTGGAATATTCTCACAACTCTCTCAGAGAATAATCTGGTTTTGCTTTCCATTTCTCTGCCTCTTTGAATGCTTGGGATCATTTAAAAGCCTTTTCTTCAATTTTGGAGATCCTTTCTTCTGCCTGCTCAACTCTATTACTGAGGGATTATACTGTATTTCAAAGCTCCTTGAATATCTCTTTTCTGACCATGTTCTTATCCTTGATGATTTTGTTTTTGAATTGATTAATTTCTTTACACAACTTTTGTGCAACTCTTTGGATTTTATTTCCATATTTTCCTCTATTCTATTCATTTTATTTGCCATCCATATTCTGAATTCTATTTTGACAATTTAGCCATTTGTCTATGAATGGCATATTTTGTTGTACCTCCTTTGCCATTCCTTGGAGGAGTTGATCTACTCCTGCTTATTCATGTTGCCAGTGTTCCGCTGGTTCCACCCTATGATTATTTTCTGAAATTTGGCTAGTAAAAATGGCTGTGTGATATTGGATTGGGGGCCTCAGGAAGTGGAGTTGACCATCCCTTTACCAACGAGCTGGGGCTGGTGATTTTGGCTTTTCCCCTACAGCTTTACAAAGATCCCTTTCAGAGCTGCAGCCAGAGACTCTGAGGACCTGCTTGGTGTAATAGCACAAGCTGACTCTATCTTGTATTCAGCCAGCCTCTATCCAATTCTAATGATTTATGTTATTAGGCTGAAATATCAGCTGGGGAGAAATACAAGCCACTCCAGCGCTGTGCCCCCACCAGAAACAGCTGGAGGAGGACAATTAGTCCCTCCTGCTACAAAACAACCATGAGGATCCCCAGGTTGTCAGTCCAGGTCAAGTGTTCTAATCCGATTTTCCTAGGTGGTACAATCACTACTTAACAGAGAGTTCAAAAAGTCTCTAGCAACCTGATAGTAGGAATTCACAGGCATTTCTGTCCCAATAGCCCGAGAGGTTGGACTCCGGTTTGGTCCAATGAACCATGGTGTCAGGGATGTGCATCCCATCAAAGAATCAGTCCGGGGGGGTCAGTGCCTCCACTCGCGAGCCACGTACCACTACTGGCAACCCCAAGGGGCTGGAACCTGGTTCTCTCCATGAGCAATGAAGTCAGGGAGGTGTGCCCATCAAAGTCAGAGGGGAGTTAGCACCTCTGCCTCTGCCCCTGCCACACACCACAAGTGGCAACCCTAAGGTACTGGTACCTGGTTCCCTCCAGCAAACAACGGAATCAGGGAAGGCTACCATCAAAGTCTGACCCAGGGCATCAGTGCCTCCACCCACCATGCACTGTCACAGCATGGTGCATCTCTCTCCTATGTGTGTCCTCTCTCCCCATGTTCCTCAATTTCCACTCAAATCACTATTTCTGCACTACCGTCCAGTGGCCCCCACAATGCCCAGGCTTCTCAAGGAATTTCTAAACACTCTGGGCTCTGCAGGGGGTAGGCCTTCAGACTGCCAGGTAAGGGAGGAAGGGTGGACTGGGAGTTCAGAATTGTGGAGAAAATATTTGTTCAATTTTATTCTGTGCAGGATGATGCGTAGGCTCACAAGTGGGACATCCCTGGAGAAGCGAGTCTGGTGTTTACCTGTTCTCTCTTATTGGGTTAAAATAAGAGGTTTTTTGTTCTCTGCTTGCTTGCAGGGAGCACACAGTTAGCCTCCCACTTGGAGAAGGCATCTCACATCCTCTTGGTGATGGGCTTTGTACCTGGCATTTGTTTTCTTGCAGTTGCGGTTTGCCTTAGAAGCTATGATGTGTACTTGTCTATCTCTTTAAATGACAGTGAGTTTAAGAGCCTTCTCTTCAAGCTCTGAGATTCTTTATTCTCTTTGGCTTAATATATTGCTGAAGCTTATTGCTTTGTTTTGAAATTTCTTAAATGATGCCTTCATCATCATTGATTATACATGTATTCTTTCTTATGTTATCTAGTTCTTTGGTGACTTTTTCACTAATTTCCTAAAATTTTGGGGGAGGGATTTTTGTTATTGTTGATTTTCTACTTGCTCTTCAATTCCATTTATCTTATTTGCCATCCATATTCTGAATTACATTTCTGGAATTTCAACAATTTCCTTGTTGAAATTCATTTTTGTAGCTCCATTGTGATCCACTGAGGGTATTGATTTGCTTTAATTTTTCATGTTGCCATGGTTTGTTACTGGTGTCTTTTTATGCGATACCTCTTTCTTAAGCTCAGGGATAATAGGCTTGCAGGGTACCTCTTCCATTCTGGAAACTCTTTGGTTTTATCAGAGTAAGTGGATGTCCCTAGATGTTCCCTCTGAAATGTTGAGGTGTCAGAGGATGGTTATGTACAGTAGAAACTGATAATGCAGCTTTTCTAATTTTTTCTGTTCATCTCTGAGTTCCTGTGACCAAGCCTGTGCTGAATGCTGTTTGTGTTGGATACTGGATTATTCACCGAATAGTTATAGGATGTTCCATTTAGAAGCTAGGCAGGATGCTCTTTGATGAGGCTGGAGTTGTGGGGATTATTCTACCTAGGGTCTTCCCACAGAGGTGATAGCAGCGGCTATATGGGGCTATCTAAAGAGTTGCCATAGGTTCCTGGCTGTGGATGTTTGCTCATACCAGATCACAGTGTACTGGTGGCTCAAAGCTGTGGGGTCCTGGCAGGACTTTGGATTTTGGACCAGTTCCTCTGGCCCTGATGAGGTGGTAGAAATTTGTGGGTGGTGTTTTGAAATCTAAGTGCAGTTGGAGTATTGTCAATGGTGACTTGGGACTACCAGAGGCTCTCAAAGCACAAAGGCAGAGACGTAAGCACCAGCATGAGTGCCTCAGAGCTGGGGCTGTGGAGGAACTTGAGGCTTCTGAGCAAGTCTCTGAGCAAGAAGCAGGGATGTACCAGCAGTGGTGCTGATTTGACCTAGAGGGTGGGATCAGGGCTAAGCAGCCAGATAGCACTTAGGGCCTGGAGGGTGGTGTAAAATTGAATAAGTGGCTTGATCTTCTGCAGCTTAGGAAATGTGCAGATGCCAAGTCAGGCAGACACAAGTTAATTTCAGCGACCTAGGGACCATGGAGTTTTCCTGACACTATGCAGCACCTGCCAAAGCAGTCATCCAAAGCCTCTCAGGTTGGAGCCTGAAGCACCTCACTCAATTCCTGGGCTCAGAGTCTATTGCACTGTAGGGGAGAAGTGCTTAGTTTTCAGTCTCAGGATATGCATCAGGGCAGCATCAGTTAGTCCACTACGTCTGCAGCCTGGTGTGATTCTGGAACTATGTACCTGAGAACACAGGATGGCTTTAGCTTCTGTCCAATCCACATTGCATCTGTTGTCTGATGCAATGGATGAAAAGACTCCAGCCAGGTCTCAAGTCCTACAAGGTAGAAGTATGTGGCTGTAAAGAAAACCATCTTACAATTCACAGAGTGCCGACAGGTTGAGCATGAAGCCCTAGAGTTCTACTGTCCTATTCTTCCCTCCACATTCTTTGATGATGTTATCACTGCATCACTTTTTCTCTCCCACATCAAGTGCCCTATGTTGCTTCTCTGTGATTTCACAGTGCTGGTACAGAGATGAGCTATCCATAAGTAGGCAATTGCCTGCATTTTTCACTTCTTTCCTTGAGAGTAGTGTGCTGGTAGGCTAATTCTAATCCATTATTTTTTCCGTCCTAAAACATTAAAAAATATAAATAAGAGTATGCTAACTTGTTGGTAATATTAGCAAAAATATGGCAGGGTCTCTTCTCAAGTGGAGCTTATCATCTAGTGGGAGAAGCCACATTGAATGTAGGCAGGGTTGGCTCCAGAGTACTTGTTTTTAACCACTGCTTTTTCCTGGGAAATGACATTCTATACCTAAAATTATGACTCTTAAAGTTTGGCTTTTCAATGGTTTTCATCTTGTAATTTGGGATAGATTTTTGCAAAGAACAATGGCCTTAGGATATAATTAAATTATATTTAATTGTGCAACTAGGAACAACTGTATTATGGTAGCTGTTAGCTAATGGAATTTCATTTTCCATCCTGTACTTTCTTTACTGAAATATTGATAAAGAAAAGCCATACAGATGCATGTAAGATTGCAACAACGCTGGAAATTAATAACTCCCAGATGGTAGAAAAGAATTCTGCTAAACAAAATAAATAGTCTTAAAAATCAAAGGGGTTAGTTCTATCTCTAGAAACATGTAGGATATTTTTTGGCCTTTAAAAAGGAGGTATCTAGTATAAGAAATTGGTTACATAGGTGAGAAGAACAAGGAAGAAAATAAATAATAAAGATCAGAGAGGAAATAAATGAAAATGCAATAAAAAATAAAAATACAACAAAAGGAAGGGAGCAGCTAGAAGCAGCTTTCAAGAGAAGCTCCCATCCAGGAGAAAAAATGGACTGAAGAGAACTCAGAGTTCTCCTGGATGAGAGATTCTCTTGAAAAAAAAAAACTGAATACATGCCAACCCCACTGCTGGTGGTGATTGTGACTTGGCTATATTGACCTTGTTGAAGTGGAGTCCCTCTTTGGTCTCCCTCTTCCTAGAAGGGAACTCTCCCCACCATCTGGAGTCTCTCTGTTTGGCATCTATGTCTGGTGGGCCCCTCCTGGGAGGTCACCCCCCAGGTCCCCTCTTCAGACTTGAAGAGAGACACAGCTAGCCTTAGGTGACCCACCCTGGAAATGTCCAGGAATAGGACACAGTGCAACAGTCATGGACAAGGGCTGAGACGTTTCTGCTCTACTGCAGCCAGAACTATAGTGACAACCATGACTATTTTAATTTCTTTGCACTGGACAGGAACCTGGAGTGGAATAGCTAAGTGGCCTGTGGATTCTCCTGCCCCTAGCCATGGGGGAGAGCTGTGGCAGTTCAAATCTGTTACAGCCAGAATGTTGGCAGAAAACCATGGATCTTTTAAGTTGGTTGGAGAGTGGGAATGATGCTTGGGCAGGAACAATTCAACTTCCCAAATGGAAGCTGCCTCTGGCCTAGGAGCAACACCTGGAGGTCTACCCCTCAGCCCTATCCCACCCATTTTGGAGAAGGCACAGCAGGCCCGCAGGGACTCTTACATGCTGCAGCTCTGAAGGGGAGCTTCAGGAGGCTTTATGCAGGAAGAACACAGATATAAGTTTCAGCTTATTTGAATACGCAGTGGCAAAGGGTTGGCAAGGTCCATATTCTGGGGCCTCTGGATCTGATTTCACTCCACCAATTTTAATTTCCATATAGGTCTCTGAAGTGCTGGCTAAAGATCTACAATTAGATTATTTTTTAATAACTAGGAAAAACCTAATATTCCAGATTAAAAAGTGTAATGATTATATAAATAGAATGAAAATACATGGGGGGGAATAGTGGGAGAACCTTGGCAACATGAAAAATCAGAGCAGATGAATTCCTCAAAAGCTTACAAGGGAGATACAGCTCAAAATACGATCCATAGAGAAATTGTTGCGGTAACAGAAACAGAATTCAGAATATGGATGGCAAATAAGATGACGGAATTGATGAACGAAAAATAAATTCAAAACTCAAAATTCAAAATAAATTCAAAGTTCAAAAACTGTTTCAAGAAATTAATGAAATTAAAGACAAAGTCACCAAGGATATGGACATAATTAGGAAGGATATTGTGGAGCTTAAATCATTGAAAGAGGCATTAAAAAACTAAAAAGAATCATTCAAAGAGTTTCAAAACACAGTAGAGAGTGCCAGCAATAGAGTAGAACATGGAGAAGAAAGAATCTCAGAAATCCAAGACAAGATGTTTGAACTAACCCAATCATTTGAAAAGGCACCAAATAATAGAGTAAAAGCAGCGATATCTCTAAGAGAGATATGGGACAACTCTAAATGCATGAATATTTGAATCATAAGGATTCCTGAAACAGAAGTAGAGAATTCTAAAAGCTTGGAAACTATATTTCATGACATCATGGTGGAAAATTTCACAAGCATTGTGAGAGACCCAGAAATTCAGATACTACATAGTTTTAGAACCCCAGCATGACTCAATTCCAACAAAGCATATCTTAGACACATTGCAATTAATTTGGCCAAAGTCAAAATGAAATAGAAAATTTTGCAAGAAGCCAGTTGCAAGCAACTTCTTACCTACAAGTGGAAAAATATCAGGGTGCCAGGAGACTTTTCAGTTGAAACTTTTCAAGCCAGAAGAGGGTAGTCATTTCTCTTTAACCTTCTTAAACAAAATAATTTCATCCCAAGTTTATATACCCTACCTAACTAATTTTGATATTCTTTGCAGAAATCAAATCTTTAACTGACATGTAAACATTGGGGTAATTTACCACATGATCAGCTCTACAGGAAGTACTGAGACCTATTCTTCATACTGACAATCACAATGAACCACCATATAAGTAAAAACACCCAGAAATTAAAGGACAAAGCCCAGCTTCCACAAAAGTGCAAGTGATAAAACTAAGCAATGAACTTCCACAAAACAAGACAAATAGACTCCACCATATTTATCAATTCTCTCAGTAGGCTTGAATTCCTTGCTAAAGAGACATAGGTTGACTAGATAAAAAAGCACAAGCCAACTATATGTTATTTGCAGGAAACACATCTAACCTCTCAGGGTAAATGAATAGAAAACAATATTTCACACAAATGTAAATCAGAAGAAAGTTGGAGTTGCAAACTTATTTGCAGATATAATTGGATTTAAATCAATAAAAATAAAGACAAAGATGGACACTATATACTGATCAAGGGAACAATATAACAAGAAGACATTTCAATCTAAGATATACAAAATGAATGCTAACTAATCTGATCATTATGATATCCTGTAGCACCATAATAACAGGGGATTTCAACATCCTTCTGACAGAACTGGGCAGATCCTCCAAGGAGAAATTAAACAAAGAAGCAATGGACTTAAACACAACTTTAGTAAAAATGGCCTTAAGAGATATATATTGTACAGCCACTTGATATTTAATAAACCAAATAAGAACATTCACTGGGAGAAAGAGTCCCCATTCAATAAATGGTGCTGGGAGAACTGGATAACCACATGTAAAAGACTGAAACAGTACCCATACTTTTCCCCACTCACTAAAATTGATTCAAGATGGATAAAAGCTCTAAACCTAAAGCATGAATCAATAAAAATCCTCGAAGAAAGTGTGGGAAAAACACTTGAAGCTATCAGACTGGGGAAAGACTTTATGAAGAAGACTCCAGTGGCAGTCTCAACAACAAAAATAAACAAATGGGACTTAATTAAACTGAATAACTTCTGTACAGCTAAGGAGACAACATCCAAGGCAAATAGACAACCATCAGATTGGGAAAAGATATTTGCATATTATGAATCAGACAAAAGCTTGATAACTAGAATCTACAGAGAACTCAAATTAAGCTACAAAAAAAGGAGCCAACAATCCCTTATGTCGATGGGCAAGTAGGATGAATAGAACCTTCTCTAAAGAAGACAGACAAATGGCTAACAAGCATATGAAAAAATACTCATCATCCTTAATCATCAGAGAAATGCAAATCAAAACCACCCTCAGATATCACCTAACCTCAGTGAGAATGGTCCACATCACAAAGACTCAAAGCTGCAGATGCTGGCATGGTTGTGGAAAGAAGGAAACACTTTTACATTGCTGGTGGGACTACAAACTAATACAACCCTTTTGGAAGAAGTATGGAGAATCCTCAAAGAACTCCAACTAGACTTCCCATTTGATCCTACAATCCCATTGCTGAGCATCTACCCAGAAGAAAAAAAATCATTTTATTATAAGGGCATTTGCACTAGACTGTTTATCACAGCTCAATTTACAAACACCAAAATGTGGAAAAAGTCTAAATGCCCACCAACCCAGGAATGGATTAATGAGCTTTGGTATATGTATACCATGGAATTCTATTCAGCCAGTAAAAAGGATGGTGACATCTTTTGTATTAATTTGGATGAAGCTGAAATACATTCTTCTTAGTAAAGCATAACAAGAATGGAGAAGCAAAAATCCAAAGTACTCAATTCTGATATGAGGACAATTGATGCTAGTCCATGGTGGAGGAGAGAGAAGAGGGGAGCAGAGAGCAAGAAGGAGAGAGGGGGTATAGGCCCATTGTGTGTGTCACTTCTTGGGGGCAGGACACTATTGTTAGAGGTACTTTACCCAACAAATGCAAGCAGTATAACCTGGCTCTTTGTTCCCTCAACAATTCCCCAACAATTAAAAAATGATTTGATACACATACACACACACACACATATACACATAGAACATTCCATGCTAATAAAATTGAGTATACAGGAGGGGGCGGAGCCAAGATGGTGGACTGCAGCCAGCTTCCCACAGAGGCTCCCATCCAAACAGGAGACTTAAAGGACAGAAGTCTGGCAAGTAAGCTTATAGTTTGGAGCTGAGCCAAGAGAGAAGATTGAAGAACACACAATAACTTTGCTGAGGTGAGTTGTGACCCCAAAAACACAATCAAAAGTTACAAAATCCACCACCAGTGGTGGTGGCAGAGTCCTCCGCTCCTAGAGCTACAGGTGCCGCAGTTGGTGCCAGAGGAACCTACTGCTCCTGGAGGGCCCATAACTGCTTGTTAGAGCCACACATACCCTGCAGGGGCAGTGGAAGAGTCCCCCACTCCGGGCAGGCACAGAACTGCTTGCTAGAGCCAGGTGCACCCCTTGGGGAAGTGGCATAGGAGTCCCCAACTAGGCGCAGGCCCAGAACTGCTTGGTAGAGCTGCATATGTCCCGCTGGTGGTGACTGAGGGGTCCTTTGCTCTGAGTGGGCCCAGAACTGCTTGCTAGAGCCACAGGTGCCCTGCAGGGGCTGGAGAAAGAGTCCCTCATTCCAGGCAGCCCAGAACTGCTTTTGAGAGCCCTGTGCACCCCAAAGGGGCCAGCAGAGGAGTCCGCCACTGTGGGCAGGCCCAGAACTGCTTGTAGAGCCACACAGCCCTGCAGGCAGCGGCAAAGGTGTCCCCTGCTCCAGGTAAGGCCAGATCTGCTTGCTAGAGCTATGCATGTCCTGTGGGTGGCTGTGGAGGAGCCCTCTGTTCTCGGCAGGCCTAGAACTGCTTGCTAGAGCCACGTGTGCCTCGCAGGCAGCGGCGGAGGAATCCCTGCTCTGGGTGGGCCCAGAACTGTTTGCTAGAGCCGCACGTGTCCTGTGGGCAGCTGCAGAGGAGTCCTCCATTCTGGACCAGCCCAAAACTGCTTGCTAGAGCCACGCGCACCCTGTGGGGCCCAGCGGAGGAGTCCCCCACTCTGGTCAGGCCCAGCAAGCTGTAAATCCAAGGAAGAGCATTTAAGAACACAAATACAGGTATAACGCAGGCCCCAGAACTGCTTGCTACAGCCACACACCTCCTGTGGGTGACGAGTGGGCACAGAGGAGCCCCCAGCTCCGGGCAGGCATAGAACTACTTGCTAGAGCCACATGTGCCTCACAAGTGGCAGAGGAGATCCCCTCTCCATGCTCCAGGCTCCTGCTCTGGGTGGGCCCAAAACTATTTGCTAGAGCCAAGTGTGTCCTGTGGGCAGTGACAGAGGAGTTCCCCACTCCAGGCTCCCATGCCAGGAGGGACCAGATTGGCTAAATAGTGCCATGCGCATCCAGCAGCTGGCAGCAGAGAAGTTCTCTGCTCCCCATTCCCCTGCCCCTGAGGTTGCCCCGGTGGGGGTGAACTAGGACTGATCCAGCTGCTGCTGTTCCCCTACCCCACGATTGCCCTGGCAGGGCGAACTAGGACTGATCTGGTCACATGTGTGCCCTGCACCACCACTGCTGTTCCCCTGCCCTCAGAATGTTTATAGCAGTCCAATTCACAATTGCCAGGTCATGGAAGAAGCCCAAGTGCCCATTGATCCACGAATGGATCATTAAACTGTGGTATATGTACACTATGGAATACTATGCAGCCCTAAAGAAAGATCGAGACTTTACCTTCTCCATGTTTACATGGATGGAACTGGAAAATGTTCTTCTTAGCAAAGTATCACTAGAATGGAAGAAGTATCCAATGTACACAGCCCTATTATGAAACTAATTTATAGTTCTCAGAAGAAAGCTACAACCTAATTCTAGCCCAAGAATATGGGGAGGAGGTGGGGGAGGGGAGGGGGTGGATGGGTGGAGGGAGGGTGATTGGAAAGATCACCTCTATGGTCTGTCTTACAAGGGTATAAGTGAATCTTTATAAAACTAGAGTGTAAATGTCTTAACACAATAAGTAAATGACATAAAGTCTATGTTAACCAGTTTGATGAAAATATTTCAAATTGTATATGAAAACACTACACTGTACCCCATGTTTGCATTAATGTACACAGCTATCATTTAATTCAGAAAAAGGTCATGTTAAATTCTACAATTCAAAAAGGAAGTGTTTGAGGCCATAGACATCAGAAGGATGGAAAGCGAAGAATGTATTTCAGAGAAAATGGCATGCATGGCCTGTGTAGCTTTAACATTCAGTGCAAAAGTTTTGATTTTTAGAATGTGGCAAATGTTGTATTTTTTAAAAGAATGGAAATTTTTGACCTTTCAGGTTGCCTCTAAATACTTTAAAACCTTTTAAAATATTGTCTAGAGTAAATGTAGTTGCCCAAATAAAAACTTTACTTTTAACACACAGTCACACACACACACACACACATACATAGTGTAGTTCTTTTTGTTAAGGTGATTTAGGAAAGGAGAAAATCTTTTGCAGAGTTAAAGTTCTGGAGAATGCGGGGCTGAGAAGCAAATACAATGCCTAGTGCTAGAACTTGTTCATGCCAAGGCACAGCAACATGTGTTCTTAGGAGTACAATCCTGATGAGCCACAGGAAAAGAATTCTCGAGAGACATTGTATTGATGGTCTCACCGTTAGATCTTTAATGGAAGACTCAAATAAGAATGACAGAAAAGGTTGCTTTCATCCTCTGGACAAGTGAGGGTCCTGAGAAAGGCAGTTAACATATTTCCAGGCAGGAAATAATCCATGTCCCCTGATACCAGCTTTGGTTGAAGTATCCAATGGTAGCCCCAAACCTTCCAACCTACACTGAGAGAGCTGCTCTATGGGTCTATGGAAGGTATGAGATGTGCACAAAACTGTGAAAATAAGCTCTTAATTAAAAGAGCTATAATGCATGTACTAATAGTAGTGCAGTCTCCCAATTGAGAACACTATGTGTGTGTATGTGTACGTGTGTGTTGGGGTGAGGAATACATAGCAGCAAAGAACTTATGTCACCAGATCAAACTCTAGTGTAATTCCTGCTCCTTAAAGCCCGATGAGGATATGTCACAGAAGGATATGTCACTATCAGCTGCAATAGATGAATTATAATGACCAAGAAGAAGCTGTGAGCCTGCACTTACTGAGCCACAGGAAAAGAGGGTACTTGAAGAAAGGCTGGCTTGAGTTCCAAGCAACTCTTCTAGGGGTTGCTCTGGGCCAGTGAAAATTCTCATTATTATCACTACTCCAATACAGAGGACCTCAGATTTGCAAGACCTCCCCAGATCTGCAAGATCTTCCCCTTGGAGAAGTCAGGGTTACAGCACATTGTCAAAATGACTGAGAATTCACAGTAGAGTATCAAACATGTCAAGTGTGTGTAGAGAGCTGCAATGTTCTATGCTCTTGGTGGGAGTAAATGCAAATTTTAATATAAGATATTTTAAGAATATTTAAAAGTATAAAGCTCACCAATTTAATGAGCAATAATTGAGAACCTACAAAATGTCAGGTACTATACAAGATGGTAGAAATGTTAAGGCAAATAAAGAATATCCTTATCATATGTAAAACACTACACTACTTGTATATGACTAGAGCTATAATAGAAAAGGAAGTGTTTTAAATAAAAATAGCAAGAAATTAAAATAGGTATAAAACAGTAGAGGGGTATTATATTGTAAAGAGGAGAGGATTTAGGGTTAGCAATTAGTAATCTGGGGTTTGAGTCCTGATTGCAGCTTTTCAAAATTCGAAAACCATATTAGAAGAGGTAATTTATCAAAATTTTAAGGTTAGGCTATTGCTAAACTAAAGATTAGCCTTTTTATTCCTAATCTATGTTTCTTCTACTCCAGTTTATATCTGGGCGGTACCCTAGATTCTTGGGACAAAGACACTTTCACAGAAATACTTTGCAAAGAAAAAGAGAAATACTAACAGCTATGTGCTATTTGGTCTCCTGGGTTACAGGGCCTGTGTTCAGAGAAGATGACAGCATGTGTTTAAAAGCTATTGCCTGCCTTTTATCAAATATTAAAGACTTGTTTTTCTTTAGCAGTCTTGTGATTCTTAACACAGTGAGACTTCTCAGCTCAGGTGGTTTTGAAGAGCAATAAAATTGCATGAATGCTTTATTGTAAAATTCAAACTAAAATTAACTTTGTCATAAAAAACATAATCATCTTCTTAATGAACACATCCTGGAACCCTAACAGCAGTACACCATGGTCATTTAAAATCAATCAGGCAGTTAGTGAAGAAGAACCTCCTTCCTTCCTTCCACCCTTCCCCCACCCAACTGCAATGCAATAATGGATATGCTTCTAGCCTGTGAAAATGTGTCTCTGGGGATATTGTATTAAGCAAGAGAAAGCAGTAAACTTTCCTTGGGAGTCTGTTCTACTTCTAAAGGGGAAAAGAAAAGGGCACTAAGTTAATACTCAGACTTTCAGGTTGGATTCTTAATTATTTGGGAAATGTGTTGAACACACTATGGAATACAACTTTTCTAAGATGCATTCCCTTTAGCTTCCCTTCTACTTCTCCCACCTAAAAGGGACTTCACTAATAGACAAGAAAAATAAGAATGGTGTTCATCTCACTTATGCTGAAGTGTTCTACCATAATGCTCAAGATCAATATTATTTACTAAGAATATTCTGCTATACTTGGAGGCCAGTGGGCCCAAAGGCCTCTCTTAATTCAATGAAAGACAAAAATGTTAGCATGTATTTTATCATACGTATTTTGCTAAGTTCCTTAAACATTTTTTCTTTTAATTTTTATCTTCACAGAAGAAATAATATTATTCCTACATTTCTTTGGATGAGGAAATAAAGTTAGAGAAACCAAGTGGCGCGCTTGGCTTCCAATCCACAGTTTTAAAACCAGTCAAAGGCTAAAGATGATGCATATGAACCTCCTACTCATGTATTCAATAAAGAAAAATAAATATCTTCTCAATGAAAACAATGTCTCCTAGCTCTTTTCCATGCTGTTTGAGACTCATATGTCTAATCTATAAATGTCCTAGTGATGCTGTTAAAACTAAACATTAGAAACAGAAACATCATTTCCTCTCTTTATAAGACGTTCAGGGTTTACTTTCTTTTTTTTTATTGAATGGTAACTATGTACATTAATGCACTTTTGGGGTACAGTGTGGGGTTTTCACTCACAATCCAAAACACTTCCATCAAACTGGTTAACATAGCCTTCATGTCATTTTCTTAGTTATTATTTTAAAACGTTCACATTCTACTCTTAGTACATAGTTAACATTCAATAAAAAAAAAAAAGAAAAACTAAAAACATC
>NW_003852587.1:1926742-1928079 GCF_000181295.1 Otolemur garnettii
TTATTTGATGTGTTGCTGGATTCTGTTTGTTAGAACCTTGTTGAAAATTTTCGCACCAATATTCATTAGTGATATTGGTCTATAATTTTCTTTTCTTATTGGGTCTTTTCCTGGTTTGGGTATCAAGGTGATGTTTGCTTCATAGAATGTGTTGTGTAGTATTCCATCTTTTTCTATATTTTGGATAAGGTTGAGTAGTATGGGTACTAGTTCCTCTTTAAAGGTTTGGTAGAATACTGACGTGAAGTCATCTGGTCCTGGGCTTTTCATTGTAGGGACATTTTGTATAATTGATGCTATTTCAGAACTTGATATAGGTCTGTTCAACATTTCCACTTCATTCTGGCTGAGTCTTGGGAGCTGGCGTGCTTTCAAGTATTGATCGATTTCCTTCAGATTGTCATATTTCTGGGAATAAAGTTTCTTTTAATATGCATTAAGGATTTTTTGAATTTCTAAGGGGTTTGTTGTTATTTCATCTTTACCATTTCTGATTGATGAAATTAGAGATTTTACTCTTTTTCTTGGTTAGGCTGGCCAAAGGTTTACTTATTTTATTGACCTTTTCAAAAAATCAACTTTTTGATTTATTGATCTGTTCTATAATCCTTTTATTTTCAATTTCATTCAATTCTGCTATAATTTTGGTTATTTCTTTTTTTCTGCTGGGTTTGGGATTGCAATGTTCTTTTTTTTTTCCAGTTGCTTAATATGTTCCATTAAGTTGTTAACGTCCTCTCTTTCTGTTCTCTTGAGGAAGGCTTGTAATGCTACAAATTTCCCTCTTAGGATGGCATTTGCAGTATCCCAGAGGTTCTGATAATTTGTATCTTCATTACATTATTTTCTAGAAATTTGGTATTTTCGTTGATGATCTCATCTTTGACCCATCTATCATTCAGCATAAGGTTATTTAGCTTTCATGTTTTTGTATGAGACTGAAAATTTCTGTTGTTACTGAGTTCAACTTTTATTCCATGATGGTCCAAGAAGATGCATGGAATAATTTCTATTCTTTTAAATTTACTAAGTTAGACTTATGACCTCAGATGTGATTGATTTTGGAGTATGTTCCATGGACTGATGCAAAAAAATGTGTATTCAGTTTTGTTAGGATACAAAGTTCTGTAGATGTCTGTTAGGTCCAAAGTTGAATAGTTAAATTTAAATCCAAGATTTCTTTCGTCAGTTTCTTTTTGGAGGATCTGTTCAATACTGCCAAGGGAGTGTTGAAATCTCCAACTATGATGTAGCTGGAAGAGATCAAGTTGCTCATGCCAGTTAGAGTCTCTTTTATAAATTGAGGTGCATTCTGGTTGGGTGCATAGATATTGATA
>NW_003852587.1:1928585-1945542 GCF_000181295.1 Otolemur garnettii
ACAGGATCCTGGGTTGAAAATTATTTTGTTTTAGGAGATTAAAAGTTGATGACCATCCTCATCTAGCCTGAAAGGTTTCCACTGAGAGATCTGCAGTCATCCTAATACTCTTTCCCTTGTAGGTTATGGTTTTTTTTATGTCTGACTGCTTTCAGAATTTTCTCTTTCATCTTAACTTTGGTTAAGTTAATTATGATGTGTCTGGGGGGTGTCTTGTTCTGGTTGAGTCATGCTGCGGTTCTGAAACAATATGCTATCTGAATTTCAGAATCTCTTGGCATGCCTGGAAAGTTATCTTTCATAATTTCATGTAGACGAGCCTCTGTGTTTTGTGAAGCAACTTCATCACCTTCAGGGATTCCTATAAGGTGAATATTAGTTTTCTTCGAATTATCTGAGAGTTCTCTGAGAGTGAGATCTGTTTTTGCTTTCCATTTCTTTTGATCTTTGTGCTCCTGGGCTTCTTCAAAAGGTTTGTCTTTAAAGTCAGAGATCCTTTCTTCTGCCTGCTGCACTCTGTTACGGAGGGATTCCACTCTGTCTTTCAGATCCTTGAGGGCTGCAACCTCTTATCTCAGTGTTTCAAAATCTTTGATCATTTTATCTTTGAAATCATTGAATTCTTAACACATCTTTTGAATAATTTCTTGAGAAATCTTATGAATAATTTCTTGAACTCCTAATTCCTTATTTTCTTCCATTCTGTTAATCTTATTTGCTATCCACATTCTGAACTCGATTTCTGACATCGCAGCCATTTTTTTGTAGATGGGGTATTCAATGGTGTCTGCCCCATTTTTCCTTGGAGGAGTTGATCTATTCTGGTTATTCAAGTTGCCAGAGTTTTTCTGCTGATTCTGCCCCATGCTGGGTTTACCTTGTTTGGAGGCCTTATCAGAATCATTCAATTGGTGGCTTCTTCTGGTTGCCCAGAAAGACAGGCAGAGCATGTATGTTGTCTTCTCCCAGTTCTTGGGTGCTGGGGCAACTGGGGTGCAGTGGAATGGTAGCAGCTGCATGGGAGTGTGTGTGGCCGGATTAGACCTTGTTCAGCCTGCCAGGGTGACTGGGGGGCAGGAGACTGGCAGCAGCTGGATCAGTCCTAATTCGGCCCCTCCGGAGCAACTGTTGGAAAAAGGAAACTGTAATAGCTAGATCAGTCCTAGTTCAGTACCCTGGAGCAGCCAGGGGGTGGGGAAATGGCAGTGGTAGTGCAGCGTACACAAGCAACCAGATTAGTCCTACTTCAGTCCCACCAGAGTAACAGGCGGGGAGCAGAGGACTCCTTGACTGTCGCCCATTAGACGAACATGGCACTATCAAGCTGATCTGTGCCCTCCCAGCATGAGAGCCTGGAAAGGACTCCCCCACCTCTGTCAGTGGAATGTATGTGGCTCTAGCAAGCAGTTCTAGGCCCACCCAACTTGGGTGCCTGGTGTGGGGAACTCCTCCCCAGCCCCGTGGGGTGTGCGTGTCTCTAGCAAGCTGTTTTGGGTCTACCTGGAATGGAGGACTCCTCTGCTACTGCCCACAGGATGCCTGTGGCACTAGCCAGCAGTTCTGGGCCTGCCCAGAACTGGAGCCTGGGGTAAGGATCTCCTCTGCTCCCCAGGAGGCATGCCACTCTAGCAAGCAGTTTTTGGCCCGCCCCACTTAGTGAGGGCAAAGGGACCCACCTGGACAATGGGTTAGTCTGGGAAGGTTAATACCTCCTTCCCCACCTTGCCCCCAGTCACTCGTAATCCGCCTGGCCTGTGATCCTATTCACTCCAGTCGGCCACTGCACCCAGGGTTTATGACTGGCAAAATGAGCCAGAAATCTGAGTTCTTGCGGCTTTAAGTTAGGCTTCTGTCCAGATATATTTCTCTGCAAGTCCTTGTATTCAGCTCTGGGCAGCAGACAAATAGCGATTTACACTCAAGTGTCAATTCTAGCCTCTGCCCGTCCACTGCCTTTGTCTCAGGGGGATTACACCCTGAGGGCTTGTGCTTCACTTACAAAAGGTCTCTGCATTTTGCCTGTGGCTCCTGTCCGGAACCTCTGTCTGCCCAGAGAGATGAGTCTGGAATGGCATCAGTCTGCAGCTCAGGATGCCACCATTGTAGCATTGGCATCCTCTGAGCCAACTCTCTTCTCCTCATGCCTGTGCCACAGTCAGCACAGAACAGCACCAGCCCCTTTCCCCTCCTCTTTTCTCAAGGAGATGCCCAAGAATCTGGACTCCAAACCTCTAAACCTCGAAGTGAGTGGGTGGGGACTCCTCAGAGTTCAATGTTGCAGGTGGAGAATATATACAGTTTTATATAGTTCAAACCTTCCCTCAACCATACACCTGGGGTGTCCCTTTGTCCTTCAGTGGTCTGCCAGGTTTAAGGGGTCCAAATCAGTTGTCCCAGTCAGCACCCATTTCAGGTGGAAGAGTTCAAATGTCTCTGGGAGCTAGATAAGAGGGGTCTGCTTGCAGCTCAGATATAACTTGCTCCAGTGCTCCGTGAGGGCAAAGGGACCCACCCAACAAATGGGTTAGTCTGGGAAGGTTAATACCTCCTTCCCCACCTTGTACACAGCCACTCATAATTCCCCAGATTCGTGACCCTATTCACTCCAGTAGGCCACTGCTCCCAGGGTTTATGACTGGCAAAATGAGCCAGAAATCTGAGTTTGGCAGGGGGAACTTGCATGTTTAAATTAGGCTTCTGTCCAGCTATGTTTCTCTGCAAGTCCTTGCATTCAGATCTGGGCAGCAGACAAATAGCAATTTACACTCAGGTATCAATTCTAGCCTCTGCCCGCCCACTGCCTTTGTCTCAGGGGGATTACACCCTGAGGGCTGGCTGGTGCTTCACCCATGAAAGTTCTCTGCATTTTGCCTGGGGCTGCTGTCCGGAACCTCTGTCTGCCCAGAGAGACGGGGTTGGAATGGCATCAGCCTGCAGCTCAGGATGCCACTGTTGCTGTATTGGGTCCCCTGAGCCAACTCTCCTCTCCTCACGCCTGTACTACAGTCAGCACAGAACAGCATCAGCCCTTTCCCCTTCCACTTCTCTCAAGAAGATGCCCAAGAATCTGGATTCCATAGGTAACAAACCTCCAGACCTCGGAGTGGGTGGGTGGCGGGAGTTCAATGTTGCCGGTGGGGAATATATACAGTTTTATACAGTTTTACAGTTTTATGCCTGGCCATAGGGTGCCGTGGCACACCAGCAGGGGTAGGAGGTCCAGTTTTTAGGGGGTCTCTCCCATGGGATAGAGTGGGAGGAAGTTTGAACTCTGCTTGCTTGTTTGCATGGAGTAAACTGTGAGCCCTTATTGTGGGGGAGGGGACTCCTGTCTGCTTGACGGTGGATTTTGTACCTTTTGGTACTATTTTGGGGGTCACAGCTCACCTCAGGAAGTTTGAATTGTGCTCTTCAATCTTTTCTCTTGACTCTGCTCCAAACCATCAGCTAACGTGCTAAACTTCTGTCCTTTCAGCCTCCTTCTGGACGGGAGCTTCTGTAAAAAGCTGCCTGCAGTTTGCCATCTTGGCTCCACCCCCCCAGGGTTTACTTTCAACTGAAGAAACAGGTTTCAATTAGTTTTCAAATACTGCATAGATCAGAAACATATTAGTAAAATCAGTCAATTAATTATACAGCCACATGATTCACTTGACATTTCTTGAACATTCTCTTTCTCCCTTCCTCTCTCTCAATACTCATTCAATCTCTCTAATTTTTGTTTGGATATATTAAAATACTCCCTAGAATCTTCAATAGCTTTTCACTTCTTAGCACCCAAAGAGATATTTTCCAATTTATCCTAAAAAATGCCTTGTTTAAGAAATACAAAAGCAATTAGATAATATCAATGCTGCTGGTAACATGCCAAACTGAAATGACTCCTTTAAAATTTCCTTCAAAACAAATTTAGAAACTCAGATCTTGGTTTCTACCACCATTCTCCAATGAAAGGAACTAGGACTTCTTGGAGAAATGGCTGATTCTAGGACTGGACAGGAAGTATAAAAGATGGACCTAGAACATTGTATAGTGCCAGATACTAAGGAAATGTAGAAACAAAACACACCAAAAAAGCCACAATGCTGGTATCTGTCAAAAAGGTACAGGAATCAGCTGAAAGAGTTCTTAATGAACTCCTAACTCTTAGAACTCTGAATGAGTTCTAAGTTGAAACTATTTGAGCAGCAAAAAAGTATTAGATTATAACCTATAGCAGGCATCCTCAAACTACGGCCTGTGGGCCACATGCAGCCCACCCAGGACATTTATCTGGCCCACCAGGTGTTTTTGCCACTGCTGCCTGTCCTGCTTAGCAGCTGACTCATCCCAGGGCCCGTGGTCCAGCCCTCCAATGGTCTGAGGGACAGTGAACTGGCCCCCTGTTTAAAAAGTTTGAGGACCCCTGGCCTAGAGTATAAAATGAATATTCACAAATCCGTAGTGTTATAAAAGATTGAATACATGAGTAAATACATAAATAAATTGAGAATGGACAAAGCTCCCATGCAGAATTCCAAATAATTTATGTAGATAACTTACTCGCCAAGGAGGAGGGACATAACTCCTCAGTGCTTAAATATGGACTATGCCATGTTTAAGGCACAGGTATGGAAAGGGAGAAATAAAAAGAGTAGCTATACAGTGGAGATAACTCACAAGCACATCAGTCAGGTGATCAAATCAACAGTGATAAGTCACATTGATAGTATGCATCCTTGATCTGATGAGCTAATAAGTGCACTTTACCTCTATGGTCTTCCTTCTCAAAATCTACAGCCCAAGTCTAAGCATGAGAAAAATATCAGACAAATCTCAATTGAGGGCTATTCTACAAAGTACATATCTAGTACTTCTCAGAACTATCAAGATCCTCAAAAACAGGGAAAGTCTGAAAAACTGTCATAACCAAGAGAAACCTAAAGAGACATGACAACTAACTGTGCTACAGTAGCCTGGATGGAATCTTGGAGCAGAAAAGAAAAATTAGATAAAAGTCAAAACAATCTGAATAAAGCATGGCCTTCAGTAAATAATGTATCATTATCAATTCACTAATTGTAACAAATGTACCATGGTAATACAGAGGGTGCCAAAAAATGTATACAGATTTTATGAAAGGGAAAAATGTATTAAAATTGTAATACTTAATGTATACCAATAACAAAAGATGAACACAAGTCACATTTGACTTCTGTAAATTATAAGAGGTGCTTTGGGGGCAAGACACAATTGTAAGAGGGACTTTAACAAATGCAATCAGTGAAACCTGGTTTCTTGTACCCTCAATGAATCCCCAACAATAAATTTTTAAAAAATGAATAAATAAATAAATAATAGAAAGGAAACAGTTTTCAGGAATTTTGCCAATTAAAAAAAATGTTTTGGTCAACATTTCTAAAAAAAAAAATAAAAAAGGTGCTAAAAGTGGTTACCATCAGGATCCAGACACTTCTGATTATAGTGAATGAGTGTTGAGCAACATTGACCAAAGTGTCCTCTTACACTGCTGTGCATGCTGCTTCAATTTCTTTCTGAAGTACCACTGGTGTAGCTGGTTTTATACACTACATCTTATCTTTTTAAGGGATAGGTTATTAAGTCAAGAGATGTAAATCAGGAGAACATGGGGGGAAACTCACGATTTGTCCTATCCATTGTCCTAGCTTATTCTTATTGAGGTAAGCTCTCACATCTCATGCAAAATGGTGGGGTGCCATCTTGTTGGAGGTAAAATTGATCATTCCCAAAAAGTGTATGAATTGCAGATAAGATGGATTTGCATAGCATGTCTAGATACACTTGACCAGTAATGCTACCTTCAGAAAGAAATGTTCCAATTAGTCTCTTTAATGACAGTCCACACCAGACAAATCGACTTCTTTTGCACATGAATACATGCAATTCTTGGGTGTTTTGGAGGTTCTATTGCATTATTGACACCTCCATTGTGGTCATACTTCCACAATATAACATTCTTGAATTTTAAATACCACTTCAAAATGGTCTTGTGCTCATGAACAATAATCATGCTTCCGTCATTTTCTTTGACTGTCCTGCCTATTGTATGGTGATGCTAGAATTCATTTGATTAATGCCATATTTAAGCAAACATCATACTACACATTGCTACCATAATTCAATTCAACTTAGACAAATAAAAGTAATACATAGATAACATCACTTGAAATGTGTATAGATTTTTTTGCACACATGGTATAAGATGGTAATAATAGGGGAAACAAGGTGTGGGTGTACTATTTTTGCAATTGTCTGCAAATTTAAAAGCATTTTTAGATTAAAAACTTAAACAAAATTAACTAAAGCTGACTTAAGCCATACTATATCAGTTCCCTGAGGGAAGAGGTGGAAACTAAATACATAAACTAATGTAACCCTTTTTTTCTATCTATAAATATTGATTAATGTTCCCCATCTGAATCTGATCTGTTGAATTTTAAACCAATCAGTATTGTTTCCCATAACTCCAGTTGGCATATGGGTGGTAATGGGTGAATAATGTGGCTTCTACATTAAGCTCAAGGACACCTCTTCTCTCTTTTTCACTTCCTACTACCCCCTGCCCCACTTTCTTCAGAATCCAGCAACATTGCTAACTCAAAGAAATATCACATCAGAGGAACTCTTTCACTAGATTTACACTTCCAACAACATGTATTTACCTTTTCTTGGTCTGCTCTGTCGAATATAAACTGTCAAATAGGTTTAGGTTTTGACCGTTTTAACATCATTTTGTTTTTGTCCATACTGAACATGGGGTGGGTAGACCTTAATACAGGGAAGACTTGTCTGGGACAGCTTGAGAAAATGTTGTAGCCCAAATGGAGTTTGCCTTCTGCATCACCCAGATCCCTTTCTAGATTCTCTGATGTGAGTCTACTCTCAGAAATCTTGTTCCATTGTCCCCAAAGGTCACCCTACCAGTCAAGTTCTCTTTAAGTAGAGCCTAGCAATGTAGTTCCACATCTGTTTTTTTGTTTGTTTGTTTGTTTGTTTGTTTTTGGTAAAATTCT
Source organism: Otolemur garnettii (assembly GCF_000181295.1). Taxonomy (NCBI): domain Eukaryota; kingdom Metazoa; phylum Chordata; class Mammalia; order Primates; family Galagidae; genus Otolemur; species Otolemur garnettii. The sequence goes on from NW_003852587.1 coordinate 1,935,620, forward strand.
TCTTTATGCAGTGCTTTTATTTTGTCACCTATCAAAAAGGATAAAATTCATATACTTTTTTACAATAAAGTGTGGCTAGTAAAAACAAGTGCTGTTATTGAAGCCCATTAGGTATTATACATTAAAAGGATTCCCTGGAATGATATTCCTTTGGAGAATGACAAAAAAAATATTTGCAAGGATATTTTTTAGTACAGAATTTTTCATATTCCTATGTTTAGGGAAACCACGCCACCACAGTTTCCCAGGACAATCCTATTTTATGCATCTTGCGCTTCAGTAATCATTTGTGTAACCTCCTTTTACTCTGAAAATTACTCTAATTTTTATGACAAATTAGATGAACACCCTCCCAAAATCCCTCAAAGAAAAATTCTGATTTACCAAGTCAGTTTTCCCATAGGAACTATACGAGTGGTAAGGAAATAAGTTAATGTTAGTTACTGGTTATTTTTGATTACCATCATTAGGCTCTATTGACAACAAATGGAATTTTATTGCTGGCAAGATACAGGTAACTTTTTCCTAACTCTGTTATTTTGATTTGTCTGTGAAGTTAACTCAGATCCCAGGTGATATTCACATTCAGTTCTAAATTTTGAGATAAGGTCTTTTGAAAAATTTAAGTTTCCTAGGACTAAACAATACCACCTAACCATGTCCACTGGAATTTCCCTCTGAACATCTACACTTCTTTCAAATCCTTATGAGAAAATTAGCAGACACTGCTGCTATTTTTAATTGATATCATCTGTGAAATAACATTAGTTAAACCTGTTTATATCTGACAGAACCAACTTTTCAGAAAATAAAAATAAAGATACTATATATCCATTTCAGGAGATTAATAAATAAATTTACTTCTGTGAAACAATATCCCTTGCTTGTCCAAGTTCATTTGTTATGAGACCTATGATACTATGTGTGGCTTCTGAGGAAAGAATAATTTAGTTCTAACAATTTGACTTTTCGGGTGGCGCCTGTGGCTCATTGGCCAGGGTGCCAGCCCCATGTACTGAGGGTGGCGGGTTCAAACCTGGCCCTGGCCAAACTGCAACAACAACAAGAAAAATAGCTGGGTGTTGTGGTGGGCGCCTGTAGTCCCAGCTACTAGGGAGGCTGAGGCAAGAAAATTGCCTAAACCCAGAAGTTGGAGGTTGCTGCAAGCTGTGATGCCATAGCACTCTACAGAGAGTGATAGAGACTCTGTCTCTACAAAAAAAAAAAAAAAATTGACTTTTCTTCACATCTTTGAGTACTTTGGGAACCAAACTTTAGGATTATGTATTTCAGACACTTTATTAGCAGAGGAATCCCACCATATGAAACGGAAAGAAGATGAATTCTGCTTTCCCATCTCTCTCTCTCACGGAACTCAAAGGGACCTTTGACTAACTCTGTTCTAGGGTAAAGTGATGAAAACTACATTGGCAGCACTAGGTATGCCTGAAGGATTTGATGGGATCAGGGATGATCCTCACAGAACACCATGGATAGGAGGACAGGGGTGGGGTGGGAGACAGAGGAAGAAAGGTCAGAAGAGTCACTTGCTAAGGCCACCAGTCATCCATGTTTGAGCAGCCTCTTTCCCTACAGTCTGAGAAAGAAAAAATCTGAGGAATATCTGACATCTGGCAATTACTCACCTGCGTGCTGGCTAATGATTGTAATAATGAGAAGGATCAGGGCCAATTTTCTTCCTGCAGTGTTCTTATTAGTGAGAAAAATCATCTACTTGTCATGTTTCTGCTTTTGCACAATGTATAACCTAGATAAAGAAAGGATAGATAAGATGCATTTGAGATCATGGGGTATAAAAGTAAAGAATGCTCTGGGGAAATCAAGTAGTGATGGAAAAAATAGCTGCTTGGAGAAAAAAATTGCTGGAATGAGAGAAGATAGGAAAAGGTTGAAAAAGGTTCTTGCTAGAGGCCGGGCACAGTGGCTCACACCTGTAATCTTAGCACTCTGGGAGGCCAAGGCAGGTGGATCATCTGAGCTCAGGAGTTCAGAGACCAGCCTGAACAAGAGTGAGACTACATCTCTATCAAAAATAGAAAAACTAGCCAGGTGTTATGGCAGGGGCCTGTAGTCCCAGCTACTTGAGAGGCTGAGGTAAGAGGATCACTTGAGTCCAGGAGTTTGAGGTTGCTGTAAGCTGTGACACCATGGCATTGTACCCAGGGCAACAGAGTGAGACTCCGTTTCCCAAAAAAAAAAAAAAAAAAAAAAAGAAGAAGAAGAAGAAGAAGAAGGGTGGTGCCTGTGGCTCAAAGGAGTAGGATGCTGGCTCCATATACCGGAGGTGATGGGTTCAAACCCTGGCCAAAAACTGCAAAAAAAAAAGTTCTTGCCAGAAAAGTTAAAGAAGCCTAGAGAATATATAATCACCTTTCTCCATTGTTTCAGTTATCTAGTGTTATGTAACAAACAAGCTAAAAAATGAATGACTTAAAATAACAATGATTTCTGTTCAGGGTTCAGGTTAGTGTGAAACATCCAGGATCTCCCTCATCACACAATAGTCTGGGATTTTGTCAGCATCGTTCTGGCTTCAAAAAGGAAACATTCCAGGAGGAGATGTGATATGCTTTATTTCTGTGGATTTTCTTCCCTGAAACCAAGGAGTTGACTAAATGAATTCTAAGCTTCTTTGCAGCTTATCTACAAAGAATATGCCATTCTTGTCCATTTGCCAGGAACCTTAGTTGGATTCTCTGTAGACACAAAGTAAAAAGGAGCATATTGATTGTTGCCACCTCATGGTTCAATCCAGCTCACTCTCAACTCTTATTGTTCCCTTATACAAATTATCTACTTCAATCCAGCAGACTTGCCTTTAGTGTCCTACTGAACTTTCCTTCTACTTTATGAACTCAGCTGTTTTGTTCGTGTTTTTCATAAAATGTGAGTTTGTTACTCATATCTCTTAACTTCAAGTCTAGCGTACTTTTTAATATAGCTCCCTTGCACATGGACATTCTTTCACTAACTCCCATCCACCTAAACTCCAACTACTGAAAATCTCCCATTCCTTTGAAGGCCTGACTCAGAACAGAAGTTTTGCATAGTTTGCCCCATCATTCCACTAGAAAGTGACCTCTTTCTCCTCCCTCTACTTTTCTTAGATCTGATTATTGGTACTACTCTAGTGATACTCACATGCATCATATATATTCCCAAATAGATATGACCAAAAAAGACCACTTTGCAAAATTTGTCAAAATACTTTATGAAAAAAATTGTCTTTATAGAGAATTATTGTGAAGATATGCAAGCCATCTATTTTGCTAGATAGGCTATGACTTATCCCATTGAAGCTATACCTCTGTAGAACTGTCTTGTTCTTACTATGGAGCTGCTTACACTGAGTTGCTATGTCTTTATATTTCAATGAATGTTATAAGAGCATATTACCTAATGTAACTGACATCTTGTTGTCAACATCTTGAGTGGCTCTTATCTCTGAAACATAGAGTAAATGTTTCACTTCCCTCGAGATGACATTGACTTTTTTTTTTTTTTAGTTACAAGTAATAAAAACTATGAAACCAATTCCAGTGGGTTCTTTCTTTGTTTTTATTGTTTCTTCTATTGTTCAATTTTTGTTCATCATTTGTTTATTTTGGTCATCAAGATGTCTATAGACAAAGTTGTGATGCAGTTACAATTGTTGTCTTTTTTTTAATTCATTGTAAGTGGGCAAGAATATTTGCATTCTTTGATTTGACCATTTATTTTTGAGACAAATTCTCACTATGTCACCCTTGGTAGAGTGCTGTGGTGTCACAGCTCACAGCAACCTCAAACTCTTGGGCTTAAGTGATTCTCTTGCTTCAGCCTCCCATGTACCTGGGACTACAGATGCCCTCCACAATGCCTGGCTATTTTTTGTTGTAGTTTTCATTGTTGTTCTAGCAGGCCTGGGCCAGGTTCAAATCTGCCAGCACCAGTGTATGTGGGTGGTGCCCTAACCACTGAGTAATGGGTGCCGAGCCATTGACCATCTCTTTTGATGGCTATTTTTTCCTTTGTTAAATTCTACCATTTTTTTCATATACATATATATTTTATAAATTTTTTAAAGTTTTATTTTTTCATGGTTCCATGTTATTTATAGCATTATAAAAGTAACCCACAATGTATACATAATGAGTATATTACCATTGTGAAAAATTTCAGGAATGTAGATGAAGAAAATTGCTCCACTCAATCTCTCATATATGACCAATTTCATTTTTCCTCCAAAGAAGCTTTTATCAATTCTGTGCCTGTCCATTTAGTTTGTCTATGAATTTAGGTGCATATATGAACATGAGACATATGTAGTTTTGTTATATGGGAGTTTATACATTAAACATACAGTATAAATTGCACTGTAGCAGTTTTTTTATGTTTCTCTTTTTTATTTTTTATTTTTTATTAAGTCATAGCTGTATACATTAATACTATCTTGGGGCACAGTGGGTTGTTTCTATATATAATTTGGAATACTTTCATCCAACTGGTTAACATAGCCTTCATTCTATAGCAGTGATTTCAAATACACCTAAGATAAGTTATAGGTTATTCCATTTTTTCATACAGATAAAAATGTTTCCATAAATTTTGCCTGCTTCCTTATACTACAGTGTAAGAATTATATGGAGAGATTGCCATGTAACTGGAAATGCAATGTGTGTGTGTGTGTTTATATTCTCCAGAAGGACTTTATTAAATGTGTACCTGTCCTGACAGTATAAGATAATAAATGTCTCATCAGCTTCATGGAAATTGGATATTTTAATTTTTCAACTTTGTACTTCTGTCAGAATCAGATAGCAAATTCACCTGACAAAAATGTTTTCTCTCTGATCCATTTTCCCTTCAACATTAGCTAGATGCTATTACTTGCTCTCTGGGATTTAATGGTGCAGGGAAAATATGAAGCTGATCAAATTCTTATTCTTTCTTAGGCAATCTGATTTTTCTACCCGGATACATTTTTCTTTTTTCTCAAAATTCAAAACTAGCACCAGGATATGTTATACATGAGTTTCTATTCATTAATCATTTTTTTGTATTCTGCAGTTGAAGCCTGTGTTCTGCTGCTGTACCACCAATTACTGTATTACTTCTTTTGTTTCTTCTTCAGGAAAATGGATTTTCTCTGGGAAAGCAGGTGTCTTGCTCTTGTCTTCAAATCTACCTTCTCATCACTTCTCTTCAACACTGATTGCTTTCCAGCAGTGTTAAATATATTCTTTCCTGATTGGGATCTAAATTTTATTATTACATTTTTATATCTCTTACCATTTTTCCCTCTATCAGTTACTTCCCTCTTTATCTGAGCCCATATTCCATAAAGTCCTTTGCCATGTAAGCTAATTTTCCTCACATTTCAACTTTTTTTTCTTACAGTCCCTATTTTCTTTATTTTCCTTAAGAACAACCAATAATTTCTTTCTAAAAATTGTCTTTTATAACATGTAGCTCAGCTTTTAAAAAGTAGGATTATCTCCTGCATCTTCAGGTTAATATAATACTCCTCTTCCCCAATGTAATAAATCTTTTCTTTTAGACTCCACTTTTTTGGTTCATTTTATTTTTAAAAATTATTAATTGTTATGGATGCATAATATTTGTATATATTTATAAGTTACATGTGATGCTTTGATACAAGTGCACAATGTGTATTAGTCAAATCAGATCAATTAGTATATCCATTGTCTCAGGCATCTGTTATTTCTCTGTTCTAGAAACACTCCAATTCTACTCTTTTTAGTTATTTTAAAGTATGCCTTATCTTATTATTGATTATAGTGACTTTGTTATACTATGAAACATTGTTCATTCTGTCTATCTGACTATATTTTTGCACCCATCAGCCATTCCCACTTTATCCCCACCTCCCACTGCCTTTCCCAGTCTCTGGTAGCTACCATTCTACTCTCTGTCTACATAAAATCACTTGTTTTAATATTAAGTTCCAATATATGAGTGAGAATATGGAAGACTTGTTTGTGCTTAGCTTACTTCACTTAACACAACGTTCACTAGTTGCATTCATGTTGCTGCAAATGGCAGGATTTCATTCTCTTTATAGCTATATGATATTCTATTGTATATATGTACCACATTTCTTTACCCTTCATCTGTTGATGGGCACTTAGGTTAATTCCGAATCTTGGCTATTATGAATAGTGCTGCAATAAACGTGAAAGAATAGGTATCTTTTTGATATACTGAACTACCTTCTTTTGGATTTAGATATATACACTTTTTTCTAAGATAAGTTTGCAAATTTAATTCTCAGACCTTGTATGACAGAAGCTCTGATGGCTATTCCAAAAATAAAGTTCCCAAATTACTTTGAAGGATAGACCAGGAACTGGCATTGGTGTATACCTTCGCAAGGGGAGTACTTTGAATGTAACCTTAGCGATATTAGCAATGAGGTCTGTAGCACTTTTTCTAGGATGAGTTTGTGAACTTAATTATCCAACCTCATGTATTCTAGTTATTAATTTATTGTCACATAGATACTTTACAAATATTTCTTCCCATGCTGTAGGTTGTCTTTATTTTGTTGATTCCTTTGCTGTACAGAAACTTTTTAGTTTGATGTGATCTCACTTGTCCAATTTTGCTTTGGTTGCCTGTGCTTTGGCAGTTTTACTCAAAAAGTCCTTGCACAGACCAATATTCTGAAGCAATTCTCCAATATTTTATCTTAGTTGTTTCATGTCTTAGATTTAAGTCTTTAATACAACTTCTTAAAATGTTTGTAATTATGACAGATAAGGGTCTAGTTTCATTCTTCTGCATAAGGATATCCAGTTTTCCCAGCACCATTCAGTAACGAGACTGTCTATCATTTCTCCATTGTATGTTCTCTACAACTTTGTCAAAGAACATAATTTATTTCTGCATTCTCTATTGTGTTCCACTGGTCTATATCTTTACCTTTATGCCAGTACCAGGCTGTTTGGGTTACTACAGCTCTGTAGTACAACTTGAAGTCAGGTAATGTTATTCCCGTAGTTTTGATTTTTTTTGCTCAGTATGACTTTGGCTATTTGGAGCCTCCTGTGATTCCATATAAATTTTAGGATTATTATTTTCTATTTCTTTGAAGAATGTTGTTGGTATTTTGATAGGGATCACATTGAATCTGTAGATTGCTTTAGGTAGTCTGAATATTTTAACAATATTGATTATTCAAATCCATGAGCATAGACAATCTTTGCATTATTTTGTGTGTCCTCTTTAATTTCTTTCATTAATGTTTTATGTTTTTTCTTTATAGAGAACTTTCACTTCTTTCACTAAGTATATTCCTGGGTATTTTACTTTATTTATAGCTATTGGAGATGGAATTACTTTCTTGATTTCTTTTTCAGATTGTTTACTCTTGGCATATAGAAATGCTACTGATTTTTATATGTTGATTCTGTATCCTGCAGCTTTACTGAATTTATTTATCAATTCTAATAATTTTTTCTGGGGTCCTTAGGTTTCTATAGACATAAGATCATATCATCTGCAACCAAAGATTAGTTTGAGTTCTTCTTTTCTAATTTTGATGTCCTTTATTTGTTTCTCTTGTCCAATTGCTCTAGCTAGAACATACAATACTATGTTTAAGTAACAGTGGTGACAGTTGGCATCCTTGCCTTGTTCCAGATCTTAGATAAAAGGCTGTCAGTTTTTCCTCATTTACTATATTAGCTGTGTATCTGCCATATATGGCATTTATTATATTGAGATACGTTTCTTCTATACTCAGTTTTTTCAGAGTTGGTATCACTAAGGGATGTTGAATTTCATCAAATGCTTTCTCAGCATCAATTGCAATGAACATATGATTTTTGTCCTTTGTTCTCTTCTATGATTCACATTGATAGATTTGCATATGTTGAGCCATCCTTGCATCCTTGGGATGAATCTCATTTAATCACAATGAATAATCCTTTCAAGTGTTGTTGAATTTGGTTTGCAAGTTTTTTGCTGAGGATTTTTTCTGTTCATCAGAGACATTGGCCTATTGTTTTCTTCTTTTGTAGTGTCTTTATTTGGTTTGGATACCAAAGTGCTACATAGTTGAGAATACAAGTTTGGGAGTATCCCTTCCTCTATTTTTTTGGAACAGTTTATGTAGAATTGGTATTACTTCCTCTTTGAATATTTGGTAGAAATCAGTATTGAAGCTATCAAGTTCTGGGCTTTGGGGAGAGAAATTTTTTATTACTACTTCTGTCTCGTTGTTACTGGATTTTTTCAGATTTTGGATTTCTCCCTGCTTCAATCTTGATAGGTTATATGTGTCTAGGAAGTTATGCATTTTTCCCTAGATTTTACAATTTAATGGTATGTAGTTGCTCATAGTAGTTTAATGATCTTTTGAATTTCTGCAGCATCTATTGCAAGGTCTCTTTTTTCCATCTCTGATTTTATTTATTTGGTTCTTCTCTCTTTTTTCTCAGTCTGGCTAAAGGTCTGTCAATTTTAAAAATTTCAGATTAATTTGCGAGTACAAATGATTAGATTATATTGTTTGGATTTTGTAGGCAGAGTGCAAGTTGTAGTTGAGCCCTTTATCCAGGGCTGTGCCATATATCCTTCCACTGTTCCATTAGGTAAAAGCTTACTAATCTCCCTCCCTCCTCCACCTCCTTTTTCTCTCCTCTCCCCTCCCTGACACTTGAACTTAATTGTGAATTTTTGCTTGTGGGGCGAATGTAGTTGTTTACCTATTGGTCTCATACTACTATTGAGTACATTCGATACTTGTTTTTCCATTCTTGTGATACTTTACTAAGAAGAATGTTCTTCAATTCCATCCAGGTAAATAGAAAAGTTGTGAATTCCCCATCTTTTACCGCTGTATAGTATACCATGGTATACATGTATCATTATTTATTGATCCATTTATATTTTGGTAGGCACGTGAATTGCTTCCATGCCTTAGTGACTGTTAATTGTGCTGCAGTGAACATTCTAGTACAATTGTCTTTATGGTAAAATGATGTTTTTACTTCTGGGTAAACACCTAGTTAAGGGATTGCAGGATCAAATGGAAGATCTATGTTTAGCTCTTTAAGGATTTTCCATACTTCTTTCCATGGAGGCTGTGATAGTTTGCAATACCAAGCAGTGTAAGAGTGTTTCTTTCTCTCCATATTCATGCCAGCATCTGTAGATTAGGGACTTTATGACATGAGATATTGTTACTGGGGTTAGGAGATAGCTGAAGATGGTTTTGATTTGCATTTCTTTGATGATGGCTGCTGATGAGGATTTTTTTTCATTTGTTTGTTGGCTGTTCATCTGTTTTCTTTTTTTTTTTGAGTTTTTTTTATTTTTTACTAAATTATAGCTGTGTACATTAATGCAATCATGGGGTACAGTGTGGTGTTTTTATATACAATTTGACGTATTTTCATCAAACTGGTTAACTTAGCCTTCATGTCACTTTCTTAGTTATTGTGTTAAGAAAATTATATTCTACTTTTAGAAAAATTCACTTGTACCCTTGTGATATAAACCATAGAGGTAATCCCTTCAATCACCCTCCCTCTACCCATTCACCCTCTCCCCTCCACTCTCTCCTCCCCATATTCTTAGGCTATAATTAGGTCATAGCTTTCATATGAAAGCTATAAGTTAGTTTTATAATATGGCTGAGTACATTGGATACATCTTATTCTATTTTTGAGATACTTTGCTAAGAAGAACATTTTCCAGCTCCATCCATCTAAACATGAATGAGGTAAAGTCCCCATCTTTCTTTATGGCCGCATAGTATTCCATGGTATACATATACCACAATTTATTGTTCCATTTGTGGAACGATGGGCACTTGGGCTTCTTCCATGACCTAGCAATTATGAATTGGGCTGCAATAAACATTCTGATACAAATATCTTTATTGTAATGTGATT
>NW_003852587.1:1947343-1978927 GCF_000181295.1 Otolemur garnettii
TTCATAGAATGTATTGGGTAGTATTCTGTCTTTTTTCTATATTTTGGAAAAGGTTGAGTAGTATAGGTACTACTTCCTCTTTAAATGTTTGGTAGAATTCTAATGTGAAGCCATCTGGTCCTGGGCTTTTCTTTTTAGGGAGATTTTGTGTAGATGATTCTATTTCAGAACTTGATATAGGTCTGTTCAACATTTCCACTTGATTCTGGCTGAGTCTTGGGAGGTGGATTGCTTCCAAGTATTGGTCGATTTCATTCAGATTGTCATATTTCTGGGAATAAAGTTTTTTTTGTAATATTCTTTAAGGATTTTTTGACTTTCTAAGGGGTCTGCTGTTATTTCATCTTTACCGTTTCTGATTGTTGAGATTAGAGATTTTACTCTTTTTTTCTTGGTTAGGCCGGCCAAAGGTTTATTAATTTTATTGACCTTTTCAAAAAACCAACTTTTGGATTTATTGATCTGTTCCATAATCCTTTTATTTTCAATTTCATTTAATTCTGCTTGAATTTTGGTTATTTCTTTTCTTCTGCTAGATTTGGCATTAGAATGTTCTTCCTTTTCCAGTTGCTTAAAATGTCCCATTAGGTTGTTAAGTTCCCATCTTTCTGTTCTCTTGATGAACGCTTGCAGAGCTATAATTTCCCTCTTAGGACTGCCTTTGCAGTATCCCAGAGGTTCTGACAGCTTGTGTCTTCATTGTCATTTTGTTCTAAAAATTTGGTAATTTCCTTCTTGATCTCATCTCTGACCCATCTGTCATTCAGCATAAGGTTATTTAGCTTCCATGTTTTTGTATGAGACTGCAGATTCCTGTTGTTACTGAGTTCAACTTTTATTCCATGATAGTCTGAGAAGATGCCTGGAATAATTTCTATTCTTTTAAATTTACTGAGGTTAGACTTGTGACCTAAGATGTGATCAATTTTGGAGTATGTTCCATGTACTGAGAAGTAAAATGTGTATTCAGTTTTTTTAGGATGAAATGTTCTGTAAATATCTGCTAGGTACAAAATATGAATAGTTAAATTTAAATCTAAAATTTCCTCGCTAAGTTTCTTATTGGAGGATCGATCTGACACTGCCAAAGGAGTGTTAAAATCTCCGACTATGATAGAGCTGGGAGAGATCAAGTTGCTCATGCATTTTAGAGTATCTCTTATAAATTGAGGTGCATTCTGGTTGGGTGCATAGATACTGATAATTGAGATCTCATTATCTTGGGTGTTACCCTTAACAGATATAAAATAGCCATCCTTATCTTTGCTTATTTTTGTTGGTTTAAACCCTAACATATCTGTGAATAAAATTGCAACACCTGCTTTTTTCTGGTTTCCATTTGCTTGGAATATAGATGACCATCTCTTCACCCTGAGTCTGTATTTATCTTTTAAAGTAATATGTGTTTCTTGGACACAACAGATATCTGGTCTGAGTTTCTGTATCCAATCAGCCAATCTGTGCCTCTTTAAAGGGCAGTTTAGGCCATTCACATTGATTGAAATTATTGAAAGACCTGATGAGATATTGGTCCTAAAGTTGCTCAAAAGTCCAGTACACATTTTTAATCCTTTTGCCACTATGGAAGTTGGAATTTGATCAAAAGTTTCTAAATGAGTTTACTTTAGTAGTAGGGGATTGCAGGGGTCATTATGTAGGATAGATTTGAGAATTTCCTGCAGAGGTGGTTTAGTTATGGCAAATTTGTTCAACATGTGGATGTCATTAAAGTATTTAATTTCTCCATCATAGATGAAACTCAGTTTGGCTGGATATAGGAACCTGGGTTTGAAGTTGTTTTGTTTTAGGAGATTGAAAGTTGCTGACCATCCTCTTCTAGCCTAAAAGACTTCAGCAGGAAGATCTGCAGTCATTCTAATACTCTTTCCTTTGTAGGTTATGGTGTTCTTGCATCTAACTGCTTTCAAAATTTTCCTCTTTCATATTAACTTTAGTGAAGTTAATTATGATGTGCCTGGGGGATGTCTTGTTTGGGTTGAGTCGTGCTTGGGTTCTGAAACTATCTACTATCTGAATTTCAGAATCTCTTGGCATGTCTGGATAGTTCTCTTTCAAAATTTAATAAAGACGAGCTTCTGTGTATTGTGAGGCAGGTTTGTCACTTTCAGGGATTTCTATAAGTTGAATATTAGTTTTCTTCATATTATCCCAGATCTCTCTGAGAGAAAGATCCATTTTTGCTTCCCATTTCCTTTCAGCTTTGCACTCTTGGGCTTGTTCAAAAGCTTCGTCTTCAATGTCAGAGATCCTTTCTTCTGCCTATTCCACTCTGTTCTGAAGAGATTCTATTGTATTTTTCAAATCTTTGAGGGCTATGAACTCTTGCCTCAATGTTTCAAAATCTTTGATAATTTTATCTTTGAAATTGTTGAATTCTTGAGTCATCTTTTGAATAATTTCTTGAGACATCTTTTGAATAATTTCTTGAGATATTTTTTGAATAATTTCTTGAAGTTCTAGCTTTTTCCTTTCTTCCATTCTATTAATCTTATTTACTATCCACATTCTGAACTCGATTTCTGTCATCTTAGCCATCTCTTTATGGGTTGGATCTTCAGATGCCTCTGCCTCATCCTTCCCTGGGGTGGAGGGGTTGATCTACTCTGGTTATTCATAGTACTGAAGTTGTTCTGCTGATTCTGCCCCATGCTGGATTTGCTCCATTTGGCTAGTTGAGCAGGTAAGAGGAAGTTGGGTTAGGGACTCTGGGAGTAGTATTTTACTAGGCTTTTAGGGCAAAGGCTGGGACTAGTGTCTGTACCTTTTCCCCCAGAACTTTGCCAAGGATGAGTATAATGCTACAGTCTGGGAGCCTGGGGGCATCCGTGTCTCTATCTTGTTTTCGGCTGGTCTCTGTTCTACCTTAGAAAATCAATTACTCTGGGTTAAGATCTCGGCTGTGGAGAAATATCAGCAATTAAGTCACCCATCCCCTCGCAGGCTACAGTTGGGAAAGGAAAACCACACCTTCCCTCAGCCACACCCCCAGGGTATCACTTTAGATAGTTCTCAGGTGATTGGCCCAGTTCAAGAGATCTAAGTCAAGGGTCTCAGTCAACACAAGTCTCAAGTGGGGGAGTTCAAGTGGTCTCTGGCAACTGTACAGCAGGGGTCTTCTGGAAGTTCAGGTATAACTCGTTCCAGTTTTCTGTCGGGTCAGAAGGAACTACCCAGCAAATAAATTATTCTAGGAAGGTTGATGCCTCTTTCCCCACCTTGTATCTTCATCACACCCAGTCCCCGGAGATTCCTCAGGGCTGTGACCCAGTTGCCCAATGAGCAAATGTGGCAGGGCTTTGTGTCTGCCAGAATCAAAGTAGAGCCAATGCTAGCTCCACTTGATTACTGCCCTTTGACCTCCTCCAGCAAAGGGAGCTGGGGCTTGTCTGTCTCAGTCACTCAGTGACAGCTGAAGATTCTTCCACCTGAAGACAATTTAGGTCTGAGAAAATCCAGAGAGCATCAGAGATTCTCCCTCAACCACCAGTTAATTTGCCCAAGTCAAGAGATCCAAACCTATTGGCCCAGTCAGTACCCATTGTCTGGTTGGAAAAATCTAGGTCTCCAGCAACTAGATAATAGGAGTCTACTGGTAACTCAAGTGTGGCTCACTCTGATGCTCTGAGTTAGAAAGGCCCATTCAGCAGACGATTTGGAGTAAGGAGTCTGATGTCTCTTTCTCCTCCTTATTTACCCTTTTCCACCAGACTCTGGTAACCCCAATACCAGGGTCTGTTAACCCAGACTCTGTAACCCAGTCCTGTCCAACAGGCGAGTGAGTCGAGGTTTTGTGCCTGCCAGAGTCCAAGTAAAGTCAATGTCTCCTCCACTCAGTGATCACTCTTTGTTGCCAGCCAGCATAGATAGTTGAAGCCTATCTGCCTCAGGCACTCAATGGGAGCTGGAGAATATTCCACCTGGGCTCAGTCTAAACCTGGAATTTGTTTTCTTGTCATCGTGGTTTGCCTCAGTGGGGAAGATATGCGTTTATCTATCTCTTCTCTCAGCTTGGCTCCCCACCTTCAGCTTCGTTGTGTTCTTCTTGCGGTTGTCTCTCCCCCTGAACTGGAGTTTATGTTGAAAGCTAGCTCCAGTCAGTTGTTGTCCCCTGTTCCTCCATATTCTTATTAGATGTGAAAATTGGAGTCAGGGAATATAGCCACCCTGAAGGATTTAGCAAAGTACAAAACACATTGAAAACAAGCGGACAAATAAACAGACGAAAATGCTACCACACACACAAGCACACTGATGCCCAATCAGAAACAAGTAAACAAACAGACAAAAAAGAAAACAAAAGAAAAGAGAAACCAACAAATAAACAGACAAAAAAAAGATAGTAGTAATAAAAGATAACCACAAAAATAGTGGCCATAAAATGATAGAAAAAACAAAAAGAAAAACAAAAAAAAACTGACAGACAAAGAAGAAAGAATATCAAAAAAAAGAAAAAGGAAAAAGAAAAGGAGGATACCACTAAGAAAAAAACTGTTCTTTTGAATATATACAAACAAACCCCTTTATAAATGCGATGGCGTTCCAGTTTAATGGGAATAGTTATGCTGCAATATACTTTCTAGACAGCAGGTGGTGCTGTGAGTGGTTCCCAGGCTAAAAGAAACAAACAAAAAAACCAAAAGAAAACAAAGTGGGGGGGGGGGTCTTTGCTGGCAGGTTGCACAGATTCTCCCTACAACAGTTCCTGTAAAGTGTGGGTGTCCTGGACCAGCTTAAGATGCTGGATGGCTGTCTGCAGGTGAGATTGTACTCTCCACGCTCCTGGGAGGGGTGTTATGGAGATGCCATATTTGGAGTTTTACATTACATTTGCTTCCTGGCTGGCTGCCCACTCCTATCTGTCCTCCAAACTCGGCACATGAGTCCACACTTTGCCAAATTTTCCACTCAACTCCTAGTTTCCCCTTGAGCAGGAAATTGTTATGGTCCATGGGAAGAGGGCTGTGTGCTTTTTGTGTCCACCACTTTCAGTCCATTTCTGCCAGGGGGGAGGGACAGATTACCTCTGGTTCCCCCAGCGGCATGTACAAAGACTTTTTGGTATTTGTAGGAAGGGAACTGATTACCCCTGTTGGTCGCCCCGTCAGTGTAGCTCCACACAGACTTCCAAAATTACAGGCTGGATTGGTTCCTGAGCGGAGTCCCTTCCCCTCAAATTTCTGTCCAATTGCCTGGATCTCTGATGTCCCAAACTGGGTCCAAATGGCTCCCCTTTCTGGCTGCCAAATTCCACTTGGGAGTCCACGCCTCACCACTCTCTCCACAAAACACCCAAACTTCCCATGTATTGGGCACAGAAGTCCTTCATGGGGGAGGGATTGGTTTCTGCCTCTCAAGGTGCCAGCCGCAGACCTGGCACTGTTGGTCTCAGCTGCCGCAGGTTGCAGCTGGCACTGTTTCAACTGCTGCCCTGAGTTTTTTCTGGCAGACACTGTAGTTCTGGGCTACACTTCCAATCTAGCAATTCACCTCCTTGCTGCACACCCTGTGCTGCTTGTCCTTGCCAGCACTCCACACAGTGAAAGATCCAGCACCCCCCCACTGTCACCTGAAACTGCGAGGAGAGTTGACCCAGGGATGCATCCCCTCCACCATCTTGCTCTACCTCCTAACATGACCTTTTTATACAATCCACAAAACTACTGAAAAGTCAAAGAAAACTAAATGGAAAACAGGTAACATGTTGCCATGATTAAGACTTCTTGCTAATGCTGGAGGAAAACCTTGATAAGCAAGATATGAAAACCTCCAGTCAGTTAATGTATAGGTCCCATTACTGGTCTCACTATAGTCTTACAAGCTCAAAACTTGGGATTATTCCAAGTTTTCTGTTCCTCTATTTCCTGTGTCATATATTATATATGCATAGGGCCTGATGTAAACCAATAGCACTGTACCTATATCCAAATGTTTACTCATAACAAATATCTGTCACACCCTAAGGCTTCTGGAGAGGAAGCCTATCCCTTCCCAAGATGCAGGTTGTAATGTTTTTCAATGTTGGATGCTTGCCAGTTTCTCTGATGTTTTATTCCTGACTTTGGGTTCAACTACATAAATTGTACATGACTATACATAGGCAATTCTCATTATTCAGGGTAATTATGCTCTGCACAGTTGCACTGAACTCTGAGTTAATGAATACTGAGCCATTGCTCCTAAGGGAAATATAGGGTTAGGTTCCTTTGAGCCTCTGATCACAACATTTTTGTCAACATATCAATACATAACCTTGTCTGATGTGTGTTTAGTTCAATGATGTCTTCTTTAATATATATTATTGATACCCTAACATTGAGCTCATGGCCAGCAGTACTATATACTTCATGCCTGACTGAAGCTTATCTAATTACAAGTGTTTTCTCTGCAAGTCACATCACAGCCTTTCTGGGCTTAGAAACACTAGACAGCACTTCAGCACTCCATTTGGGGACCTCTTTAAACAGCAAAATCACCAACACAAAACACAAAAATGCAAAAAAAGATGGCATGAAATAAATCAAAAAAAGAAGATTTGTTTACAATAGAAGAGGTATAACAAAAAGGTGAGGAGTAACCTTGTTAGACCCCAACTGAGTACATGAGCTTAGGCAGCTTCAGTTGTTCACCATCCCATGCCAATCTACCACCTCTCTATCCCCAAGCAACCATTGATTTCCTTTCTGTTAGCATATATTAGTTTGCATTTTGTAGAGTATTATATAAGTAGGGTCATGTATTTATTTTTGTCTTTTTTCTCTCAGCATTCTTACTTTAAGGCTCACCCATCTTGTTTTTTCTATATCAATATTTTTTCTTTTATTTTATTGCAAAGTTGTATGTTATTAAATGAACATTCCATGATTTGTTTATTCATTCACATGGTTTTTTTAAAATTCATATGTTGATGGACATTTTGGTTGTCTCTAACTTTTTACTTTTCTGAATAAAACTATTATGAACATTTGTGTACAAGTCCACATATGAATATGTTTTATTTTCTTTTGTTTGGCTCATAGAGTAGGTGTGGGTTTAACTTTTCAAGAAACTGCCAAACTGTTTACCAAAATGGTAGTACTAGTTAAATTCTTATCAAAAATTATGAAAGTTCTAGTTGATCTACAGTCTCATCAGCACTCAATATGATTGGGTTATGTTTTGGTTTGGTTTGTTAACTTTAACCATTCTAATATATTTGTACTGGTATATCATTGTGGCATTAATTTCATTTCCATAGCAAGTAAAGATGAAGAACATCTTTCCATATACTTATTTGCCATTTATTTATCTTCTTTGGCAAAGTCCCAGTTTAAAACTTTGCTCATTAAAAAAAAATTATTTCTGAAATAATTTTAGATTTACAAAGAGTTGCAAAGTTAGTATAGAGTTCCTATATAATCTTCACTCAGATTTTCCAAATGTTAACATCTTATGTAATTATTTATAAAAACTAAAATAGACATTGCATTAATATCCAGCTGCTGACTTTATTCAGGTTTTATCAGTTCTTCTACTAATGTTCTTTTGCTTTTCCAGAATGTAATCCCCAATACCACATCACATTTACTTTTCATGCCTCTTAATGTCCTCTAATCAGGAGCTATTTCTTAATCTTCCCTAGTTTTTCATGACTGTGCAACTTTTTTTTTTTTTTTATTGTTTGGGATTCATTGAGGGTATGAAGAATTAGGTTACACTGATTGCATTTGATGACCATGAAACTTTTGAAGAGGAAAAGTCACGTATTTTTAGAGGATTTCTTGATTTGAGTTTGTCTGATTTACTCATGATTAGATTGGAGTTACACATTTGGGGGAAGAATAATAGAGATGTGAAATGTGTTTTTCATCACATCATATCAGGAGTACATGATACCACTATGACTACTCAATGGTGATATTAACCTAGATCACTTGATTAAGATGATATCTACACATTTTCTCCTCTCTAAAGTTATTATTAATATTTTCCCTTTTTATATACTATTAATTAGAAGCAAGTGACTAAGTCCAGCCCACATTCAAGCTGAGAGGAATTAAGGTCTGTCTCATGGAGGGAGGCATATCTAAAAATATGTGGCCACACTTTAAAATCACCAGAGTAATAAATAATGGCAATTAATTTTGTATATTTTCTATATGAAATATAATATTTAATAAGACATAAGAAACATTGTGGGGAAGATATTTGAAATCACTTGAATATCTTATTTCTCTTCAAAAATTCACTCACTAACTTTAGCCTTCATTAATGACTCTTCCTGGCAGCAATTTTTAATGCATTATGCTAATGATTATTTTCCATTTGCCTCTTTCCTTCTATACTTATTATTTGAAATTCTTCTGTGAGGAAAATTTTTCTCTTCTCCTTCATACATTTATTTATTCTATCATTAATTTATATCATTACTAATTCATGTATACTTATTTTAGTCTTTGGGGCATAACCCAATATTATGTTATGCTATTTATTTTGTTGCTCAAATTGTTCTAGATTTGGCCATTAGGGGATCTTTCAGGTTGGCTATTGTATCCCTTTGACATTCTCTCATCTTTTTGTTTGTTTTGTGAGTACTTCTTTACTTTCTAACACCAGATGAACTCTCAGATTGTTTTGTGTTTTTCCTGCCTCAACCTTAGAATCAGCCATTTATCCTTGGAGCAGGTTTTGGTTTCCTGCATTGGAGAATGTTATTTAGAAACCAAGATCTGGACTCTGGTTATGATCATTATTATTGGGATATCATTGCTACTAGGCCATTTCAGTACATAGAGGTAGGCAATTTTTGTATTTATATTCCCCCATTATACATACATGCACATGTAAACACAAATATTATATTTCTGTACTTAAATATGTATGAGTATAAAAATTGAGTTCATAAGGGAACAAAGCAAGATGGTGGAACAGAAGGATCATTCACTTGATTTCACTTAGAATGACTGGGGAAAAAGAGGGAACCAAACCATACCTGGCACAGAGACCTTACCCAGAGTCTTAGCTCATGGAGCACAGGAAGGAGGTGATGAGCTGGATGCGGTGTATGATCCAGAGCAGTGAAAATCTGATGAGTTAGGCAAGTGATTGTGACAGGCTGGGATCAATAAGTGTGGTGGAGTTCTATTCATCTTTCTTCTTCATGGCATAAACTATTTTTGATACATTCCACTGCATCTTCACATTCCCTGATTGTCTCCTACATTTCTGTAAGCTCTGCCATATCCCATCTACATTCTACATATTTCTCATTTGATCTTTGGCTTTGTGTTTCCATTTTCTTGTACATTATTTTATTGTCTTTGTCATGCATATTTTAAATTCCCTTTCTGTCAAGTCCTTTAATTCTTTATAGGTGGAGTCTTCTACAGTAACTGCCTCATGGTCCCTTGAGGGATTTGCTCTGTTTTGGTTTTTCATGTTGCCTGAATTTTTCTATTGGTTCCTTCTCATGTGTTGACCTCTATCACCACCACTATTCAATATAGTGATGGAAGTTCTACCCAATATAATCAGGCAAGAGAAGGAAATAAAGGGCATCTAAAAGGAGGCAAAGGAGGTCAAACTCACTCTTGGGTGATGGATATTATCTTATACTTAGGGAACCCCAAAGACTCAACCACAAGACTCCTGAACGTGTTCCAAAAATACAGTAATGTCTCAGGATATAAAATCAATGTCCACAAATAAGTAGCCTTTGTATAGGTCAATCACAGCCAAGGTGAAAAGCTAATCAAGGACACAATTTCCATTCCCTTCACAGTAGCTTCAAAAAAATGAAATACCTAGGAATATACCTAACAAAAGAGGTGAAGGACTTCTACAAATAAAATTATGAACTCAAGAGAAAAGAAATACCAGAAAATATTAACAAATGGAAGAACATACCATCCTCATGGCTAGGAAGAATCAACATTATGAAAGTGTCCTTAATACCCAAAGCAATCTACAGATTCAATGCAATCCCCATTAAAATACTATCATCATACTTTCAAGATTTGGAAAAATAATTCTTCATTTTGTATGAAACTAGAGGAAACCCCATATAGCCAAGGCAATTCTTAGTAATAAAAAGAAAAGTTGGGGGTATCACCCTACCAGACTTTCAACTATACTTCTATAGTTCCATAGTGATCAAAATAGCATGGTACTGTCACAGAAATAGTGACACTGACATTTTGAAAAGAATAGAAAACGATGAAATGAAAGTAACATCTTACACCCACCTGATAAACCAAACAAGAACATACACTAGGGAAACAATCTCTATTCAATAAATGGTGTTGGGAGAACTGGATAACCACATATAAAAGTCTGAAATTGGACCCACACCTCTCACAACTTACAAAAATCGATTCAAGATGGATAAAAGATTTAAATCTAAAGCATGAAACAATAAAAATCCTCAAGGAAAGTGTGGGGAAAACACTTGAAGATATCAGCCTGGGAAAGATTTTATGAAGAAGACTTACATGGTAATTGAAACAATAAAAATAAACAAGTGAGTCTTAATTAACCTGAAAAGCTTCTGTATGGCTAAAGAAACAATAACTAAAGCAAACAGACAACCTTAGGAATAGGAAAAGCTATTTTCATATTATGAATTGGACAAAAACTTTATCACTAGGATCTATAGAGAACTCAAATTAATCAACAGAAAAAGACCCCAAAATTCCATATATCACTGGGCAAGATACATGAATAGAACCTTCTCTAAATAAGAAAGATGAATGGCTAACAAACATATGAAATATGCTCATTGTCCATAGTCATCAGAGAAATGCAAATCAAAACTACCCTGAGATATCATCTAACCCCAGTAAGAATGGCCCACATCGCAAAGTCTCAAAGCTGTAGATACTGGTGAGGCTGTGGAGAGAACGCTTTTACACTACTGGTGGAACTGCAAACAAGTACAACCTTTTTGGAAGGAAGTATAGAGAATCCTCAAAGAATTCAAATTAGACTTCCCATTTGATCCTTCAATCCCACTATTAAGCATCTACCCAGAAGAAAAAATAATCATTTTATCTTAAGGACATTTGCACTAGACTGTTTATCACAGTTCAATTTACAATTGTCAAAATGTGAAAATAGCCTAAATGCCCACCAACCCATGGATTACCAAGCTGTGGTATACATACACCATGAAATAATATGCAGCCATTAAAAATGGAGACTTTACATCTTTTTTATTAATCTGTAAGGAAGTCCATTAAAAAAAATAGACACTTTACATATTTTGTTTTAACCTGGATGGAGGTGGAACATATTCATCTTAATAAAGCATCACAAGAATGAAGAAGGAACAATCAAATGTACTCAATTTTAATATGAAGGCAGTAGATGAGCTAATACAGGAGAGGCAGGAGAATGAGCAAGTGAGGAGATGGGAGAGGTGAGGCAGATGAGGGGTCATGGTGTATGGCACACCTCTTGGGGATGGGACACAATTATAATGGGGACTTTATATAACAACTGCAATCAGTGTAACCTAATTCTTTGTACCCTCAATAAATCCCAAACAATAAAAAATAAAAATAAAAATAATTGAAGTCATAATAATACCCCCAACCCTAATTCAAAACCCCACAGTCATCCTGACCTTCCCCCTTTGCTTATTTGTAACTTCTCTGACATTGAGAAATCTAATTACCATTATCTATAATTTATTTACCTGTTTAACCCTACTATATATGCAATGTAGCTTCAAAATTCAGCACTCCTTTGTGAAACACATGAATCAACTAGAGTACAGGGTTTATATATAGGTTTTTTTATTTTTAGATTTACAATAACTAGTTAATACATATCCTGGTTGATATTTCTCTATTCATATAGAAATATCTACTTTTTGTGTTGCACATTTTCTTACAGTCATAACTATCATAGTACCATAGAGAATAATTGTGTAACTCTAAAAATTTACTTTTGCTTACTCTTTTTAAAGTGAGTTATTTCTGTATTTTATATTCAAGTCCTTTCATAGATATATGCCTTGAAGATATTTTCTCCTAGTTTGTCATCCACCTTTCATTCTCCTAACAGTGTCTTTCTAAAAGAAAAAAAGATTTAACTTTGATAAAGTTCAATTTATCAATTATTTCTTTTATAGATCCTGCTTTTAATGTTATATTTTTAAAAGTCATTGCCTAACAGAAGGTCACAAATATTTTCTCCAATGTTTTCTTCTAGAAGTTTTATGGTTTTAGGCTTTACATTTAGGTCTATGAACTATTTGGAATTAATTTTTTTTTTTGAGACAGAGTCTCACTCTGTCACCCTGGGTAGAGTGCTGTGGGTGGCATCATAGCTCACACTCTTGGCAACCTCAAACTCTTGGGCTCAAGTGCTCCTCTTTTCTCAGCCTCCCAAGTATCTGGGACTACAGGCACCCATCACAACACCAGGCTAGTTTTTGTATTTTTTAGTGTAGATGAGGGTCTCACTCTCACTCAGGCTCGTCTCAAACTCCTAAGCTGAAGCAATCTACCCACCTTGGCTTCCCAAAGTACTAGGATTACAGGCAAAGACTACTGTGCCCAGCCTGGAATTAATTTTTGAATGTGATGTGAGGTACAGATGAAAGTTCTTTATTTAACATATACTATTAGCATGTCCTATTTTTTTTTTTTTCAGCACCATTTGTTAAAAAGAGTACCTTTTCTCCACTGGATTATTTTTATACTTTTTCAGAAATTAGTTGTCCATATATACATGGTTCTATTTCTGAATTGACTATTTCATTCCTTTATTCTGGTTTTCTAGCTTGAACACCAATATCACACTGTCTGGATTATTATAGCTTTATAAAAAAATCTTAAAATGAGGGCATATTTGCTCTACATATTTTTAAAATAGCTTTATCTATTCTGAATCCTTTGCATTTCTACATAAATTTTAGGATTAACTTGTCAATTTTAAAAAAAAATCCCACTGGTATTCTGATGGGAATCACATTGCATCTATAAATCAATTTGGGGAGAGCTGAAATATTAAAAGTATTGAATCTTCCAATATTTGAAGTTATATCTCCCATTTATTTAAGCCTTCTTTAATTTCTCTCAGCAATGTTTCCTAGTTTTCATGTCTTGCATAAATTTTAGCAGATTCATTTAAAGTATTTAATATTTTATGCTATTATAAATATTATTTTATAGATTCTAAATTCTGATTATTCATTGCTAGTACATAGAAATATAACTGACTTATATAGAGATGTTATATTTTGCAAACTTGTTAAATTTACTAATGAGTTCTAGTAGCTTTCTAATGCAGTCCATTGGACTTTCTACATGGATTATCATGTTTTCTATGAATGACACTTCTTCCTTTTTGGTAGGAATTTATTTTATCTTTTGTTCTTATATGATTACAAAGCCTACAACCTACAATACAATTTTACATAGAACTGGTGAAATAAGACATTCTTATATTTTTCCTGATGATTAAGAAAAATAATCCGGTATTTAACCATTAAGTATGATGTTCTTCATCAGGTTCAATGTCGTTTTTTATTCTTAATTTTCTAAGAGTTTTAACAGGAATGCACATTAGATCTTCTCAAATGCTTTGCAGTATGTCTATTCATATGCCTTTTCATTTTTCGTTTTTTTTTTTTTTGCTCTTATTGTTAATTTCAGGTACAATAGGTCAAAATATTTGAATTTGTTAGGTAGAGTCCCTCTTGTAACTATGTACTACACCCAAAAGATGTGCCATACACTCCTGCATCGTACATATTCAGTAGGAGCATCTCAACCCTCTTCTCCACTCCCTTATTCCCCTCCCCCAACTTGAATTAAAATGAGTTTTCTCCTATGTGGGCATGAATTAGATCATCTATTGGCTTCATATTAAGTACTATGTATGTTGTATATTTGCTTTTTCATTCTTGTGATACTTTACTAAGAAGAATGTGTTTCAACTCCATCCAGATAAATACAAAAGGTGTAAAATCTCCATCTTATTACGGTTGAATATTATTCCATTTTATGCATATACCACAGTTTGTTAAGCCAATCGTAAATTCATGGGCGTTTAGGCTGTGTCCATGTCTTGGCAATTGTGAATTGAGCTACAGTAAACAATACATTATATATGTCCTTATGATAAAAAAAGTATTTTTTCTTCTGGGTAAATGCCCGGTAGTGGGATTGCATGGTCAAATGGGAGATCTAATTTGAGTTCTCCCAAAGTTGCAGATGTTGACATGGATGTGGAGAGAGGGGAACACTTTTAGCTTGTTAATGTTGTGAATTCTACTGGCTTATAGTGAAATGTTAAACCAACCTAGTATTCTTGCAATATACCTCATTTGGTCACAATGTACTACCATTTTTATATAGTAAAACCGCTATAACTTGACCACCAAAGGGACTGTAAAAACTGCTCAACATACAGAGGAGATCAACATAAGGAACTAGGCATACTATACTGGTACATACATGTGGTACATGTCTAATCTATGAAAATTAGGTCAACTTAAGGAGGTGGTCAATTATGGAGGTTCTGTTGTATATTATTGAATTATATTTGCTAAAATTTTATTTAGATCATTTACCTTTATGTTAATAAACACTATTGGTCTACTATTTTTGTTGATTGATTTGCTTTTATTTTTTCTGCAATATGTTTTTCTAGTTTTACTATTATGGTAATGCTGGGACCATACAATGAGATGGAAAGTGTGCTTTCCTCTTAAGAATTCTGAAAGGTCTATATATTATTGGCTTTATTTATTTGTTAGTTTATTAAATATTTGATAGAACTCACCAGGGAAGCCATCTGGGCCTTAAGTTTTCTTTGTGGTAATAATTTCAAACCATACATTAAATTTCTTTCATAGATATAGGGCTATTCAAGTTATATTTTCCATTTGATTGAACTTTAGTAGTTTTAGTCTTTCAAGAAATGTTTCCATTTCATCTAAATTGTCAAAATTATAGACACACAGTTGTTTTCAAAATTCTCTTATTATCCTTTTAAAATCTGTAGATTCTGTTATGGTGAGAGAATGAACTTTCGTTTATGATATTTAATTTATATCTTCAATATTTTTTTTCTGAACAGACTGGCTATAAGTTTATCAATATTTTCATCAATCTCAAAATTATCTTTTGGTTTCATTCACATTCTCTACCTTTTCTCTGTTAATTAATTCATTGATTTCTGTTCTTTATATTTCCTTTCTTCTATTTATGCTGAATTTTTAATATTCTTCTACTATTTTATGGTGGAAACTGAAATCACTGATTTTAAATTTTTCTGTTTTTCTAATACAAGCATTTTGTATTGCAAATTTCCTCCCAGTGATGTTTTAGTGACACCCAACAAATTTGTATGTATATATTTTGTTTTCATTTTTATTAAATTCAATATACCTTTTCATTTATCTTTTATTGTCTTCCTTGTACCTTGGATTAGTTATTTTTCCAAATATTTAAGGTTATTCCATAATCTTTCTGATACTGATTTCTAATTTAATGCCCCAGGGTCATAGAATACATTTTGTGTGACTTTAAATTTTTTAAATGTATGAAGAATTTTGCCTTACAGCTTAGAAAATGTTTTATCTTGGTAAAGGTTCTATGTGCACTTGAAAAGACTATTACTTAGGAATGGTTTAATCGTTTAGGTCTCATTCTTATCATTTACAATGCAACTCCAAAGCAGTGATTAGTCTAAGGCTAGTTATTCCTCATTATTGAGTTGAGGAATTCCTAAGTACTTTACCAAGCATTCTATGAATTATAAGTTTTCCAGACTGACTGATGGTAACAGACACTAGTCTCAGCCCTGTATGAAGGCAATAATTTTGCAAACAATTGCATGCCTATAAATCTTTTGAAGATTTCTTCAGCAGTCTTGGGCAGTTTCCTCATAATACACTGCTGAATAACTGAGTTTGGCTCTCTGTAGTTCTCAAGAGTCCTCTCTCTGCCTATTTCCCTCTTTTTGATATACTGTCTTATAAACTATATCTGCCTCAACATGCCTGGAGACTTCAATTCTAAAGCACTCAGTCTGCCAGGCTCTATTGCAGTTTACCCTGTCTTTAGCATGACTGGAAACTCTCTCAAGGCAGTAAAGGAATCTTAGGGATCACTCCACTTGTTTCACGTCTCTCAAGAATCATTATCCTCATTGCCTGTTCCAGTGTCTTAAAAAGAATAATTTTATTTATTTTGTCTCAATTTGGGGTTGTTTCAGGTGGTAGAATATAGTCCCTGTAAGTCCATCTTAACTACAAGCAGAAGTTCCACCTTTTCAGATAGAAAATTTTGGTTATAAATATAGTTGAGTTTTCTACATGTCCTACACCAACAAGAAAATCTAAACAAATTTATGTTATTCAACACACTGTTAATTATCTCTCCCATAATATTGATAAAAAATTCTTTAAAAGTATTTTCCAAAATTCAGTCATCTTCTATAGATTCAGATTAATAGAATAAAATGGCTTATTCAGATAAATCATTTGCCTTGATTGGATGAAATCCTATGTCTATATTTAGCTGTGATTTAGTGCCTATTTCCAAATGAGAATAAATCTTCCTGAGTAGGGATGCTGGCATCTGTCTGCTCTATTCAGCTCTATGTATGGTTATAATTCCCTATCATGGTGTAATTTACATTCTATACCTCCACACACACAAAAAAAAAGGATTGAGAGCTCTTTTTCTACCCCAATTGCCCCAGAAATAGAATAATCATAGTTCTAAGGTCTTCATTCCCTTCACAGAAATCCAAAAAGTATAAGAAGTGTTTTGCT
This sequence comes from Otolemur garnettii, assembly GCF_000181295.1. Lineage (NCBI taxonomy): Eukaryota > Metazoa > Chordata > Mammalia > Primates > Galagidae > Otolemur > Otolemur garnettii. The sequence goes on from NW_003852587.1 coordinate 1,964,133, forward strand.
ACAAACCAGTATCTATATTAGACATTGCTGTGGACTGGGTGCTTGTGTCTCCTCCAAATTCATGTTAAAGCCCTAACTCCCAGTGAGATTTAGAGGTAGAGCCTTTGAGAAATAGTAAAGTTCAGATGAAAATCATAAAAGTGAGATCCTTGTGATAGAATTAGTTCCCTAATATGAAGAGGAAGAGAAAGAGAGAGAGCGATGCACACATTGAGGAATAGCCATGTGAGAACACAGGGAGAAAGTAGCCATCTTCAACCCGGGAAAGTGGCCGTTGCTGACATTTTGATCTTGGACTTCCTGGCCTATAGAAGTGTGAGAAATAAATGCCTATTGTTTAAGTCATTCAGTCTATGGCATTTTGTTTTAGCAGCCCAAACAAACTAAGACAGTCATATAATATTAATGCAAAAAAATTTTATTTTCAGAGCTATTTGGAATTCTGATAAGCTAATTAAATATTTAGCCTATAAATCAGTTTTGTGTCAGCAGTAATAGGATTGCAATATTGAGCCACAGAGATTTGTATAGAGTAATCCATAAAACACTTGCGTAAAGCAAGCATAAGTAAGAATGTTTTAAAATTAGTTTACTAGTATTTTCTAAAAGATTTTATATAAAACTTCATCTCAAAACCCAAGAATTCTCACACTTTTTATTTCTATACAAGAATAACCAGAATTTTATATTTATTAGAGAGGATCCTGTTGCCATGTTGTCTAAGTTCTAGGTAACCTATTTATTCATTTCTCTGTCCAAGTTGAACAAAAATATCATAATTTTTACCCTCATTCTCAGAAATTTTGTCTAAGTGATTGAGGTGAAAGTCTTATGCATTAGGAGCAAAAATACTTGGATTCCACCCTGCCAGAAGGAAGGAAGAGGTATCTAGAAGGGAACCTTCTACCTGGCTGGTGTTAAGGAGACTCAGAAACCTATAGCTGGAAATGATAGCTCTTGGATTTTAAAACATTTGTGTCTTTCATAGACGTTTTGTTTTGCATTTGAGGTTTGAAATGTACACTGATCATGCCAAGTGGAGACTTGAGGCAATTGTCAAAATAATTAGGAGGAAAAATCCACACAACAAAAAACATAACAGAAATGCAGTCAAGCATTTCAGGTGAAAACAGTGATATATGTATTGGTATTTGCCTACATTAGTTAGAAAATTTCTTCATCTCTTGTCTTTCTGATTTGTCAGTAAAGACTTGGTAAGAGAATATTCATTTCGACAATGACTCCTGTGTCACATAGAAATATAATTAGCATGAAAATAATGATCTCCAATAAAGAAATAAGATAATTCATCTGGGAAGAAGTCTTTTTTTGTAAAAGTATTGGTTAACCATATTTTACAGTATCCTGAATTTATATTCCAGGTTAATTCAGAATTCAAGTTTTAAAATTTAATAAAAGTAACCTGGCACTAACAAGCCAGGTTGTTATGTAATGTCAGGTAAAATAACTCTTTAGATATGCTTAAATAGTTATGTTACCTGTCATTATACTTAGAAATGGTTCTCAGTAATCAAAATCTCTATCTTGGGTATACCCAAACACATTCAATAAATGGTGGCTGGAACATAATAACTTTGCCTACATATAGGCATAAATTCATTAGGTAGAGAAGAGTAAAGTTTAGAAAAACATGAGTTTTATTTAACTCATGAAAATGAAAACAAAAAAAATAGATATAAAGAGCAAAAGAAATAAAATACTAGCTATAAGAGTAGAAATTAATGACATAGAAATACTACACATACAGTGTCATTAAAACAAAAGTTATTTTTGGAAAAGATTAATAAGATACATACACTTCTGGCTAGACTGATCTGAGAAAAAGAGAGAAAAATTCATTAAAAAATAGAGATACTAAATAAATATCTAATGTACTCCATACTAATATGAAACCAATATATAAACAATTACATGTTCCTAAGAACAAAACACTATTATAGTCCAGTTTCGGGGTAGAGGGAAGTGGAAAAGGGGATGGGGGTTGATGTTTGGTGGAAGGAGGGAGGGCGTGAGTTGAGAACTAACCTAACGTGCACATTGTGAGGGTGTATGACATGCCCCCTGGGTGAGGGGCTCTTCTACAAATGGAACTTTACCCTGGAAGTGAGAACAATGTAAACTAAATATTGGGGGGTTTTTTGCAGTTTTTTGAGCCACAGGCACTACCCATAAATATTGTATCCTCATAATAATTTGAATAAAGTTGTTTTTTTAAAAAAGGGATACTATGAAAATTATAAATACAAATGTGAACACTAAAATAAAAGTACAAATATTCTAACTGCTAAAAGGTTATAAAAAGTAGATATGATAAACCAAAAAGAGAATGAAACAAGGTAAATGTAATAAAATAACAGCAAAAATTATAGCATAAATTAATATGAAGAATTGAAACATATCCATAATATTAGTATATGTGAACATCCTAAACTCACTTATTTAAAGGAATAGATTTTCAAATTGGCACATGCAACAAACCTAATTCTATTTTGTGTACAGAAAAAGAATACAAATGTAGGGATGCCAAAAGTCTAAAAATAAAGTTATGGGGTGGAGCCTGTGGCTCAAAAGGGTAGGGCGCAGGCCCCATATGCAAGAGGTGGTGGGGTCAAACCCAGCCCTGGCCAAAAAATAAATAAATAAATAAATAAATAAATAAAGTTATGGACAAAAATGTAGCTTTGAAATGGAAAAAATATGACAATAGAAAGTTGTAATAATGACACCAAATTAGAATTCAGGTCCCCAAACAATAAATGAAATAGAGAAGGACATTTTATAGTGCTAAAGGTCCTGATCCAAATTGCAGGTACAGTAGTTATGAATATCTATGTAGCAAATAATAGCAATCACCCATATAAAGCAGGAACTATAGAAAATACAAGGAGAAATAAATAGAAATGTACAGTTAATTGGAGACTTAACATATCACTGTCAGCACAAGACAGGTGAAGTGGTTCATAAATTCATTAATTAATAACTTAAATATCAAAAGCAATATTGTATACTGAACACTATACACTGATATTAGAAAATATGAGGTCTGACATTTAAATTAGCATCTTAGAAAAACTGCTATATACCTCATTGCTGAGTATAACTATGGTCACCTTTGAAGTCCTCCTTTTGGGAAGCTAAGCACCAGTGCCAATACCTAATACACCCTTCAAAGCAATTTTAGAACTTTTTCTGGAATGACCATCAGAGCTGTCGTCATACAACCCTTGAATGTTCTGACTGTCAACAAAATATATCTTCCTTTCAATATTTCCTTCATCTTTGGGTGAAGAAAAAAGTCCTTGGGGGCCTGATCAGGTGAGCAGAGAGGGTGTTCCAATATATTTATTTGTTTACTGGCTAAAAACTCTCTCACAGACAGTGCCATGTGAGCTGGTATGTTGTTGTGATGCAAGAGGCATGAGTTGTTGGTGAAAAGTTCACGTCCTTTTCACCTAACTTTTACATGCAGCCTTTTCAGCACTTCCAAATATCAGCCTTGGTTAACTGCTGTCCAAGTGGTACAAAGTCATATTGAATAATTTCTCTGATATCAAAATAGGTTAACAATATCATTATGACTCTTGATTGAACTGATAGAATATTTTTGGTCCTGGAGAACTGGCTGACTACCATTATTCACTTTTGAAGTTTTGCTTCAGGGTACACTCATATTTCATCACTAGTGACCTCTTTTCATCAGTGACACTTCATCTCCTCTCAGAAAAACATTTAATCTACTTGTACACTCCCATTTTCTTCATGAATTATCCCCATAAACTTGTACTAACATGTCCCTGATTTCATTTCTACTCTTGCCAAGCTTAGCAAGAAATTTAAGATTTGTTTTTTTGCTCTGATTCAAGCATTCTTGCAACAGCACATAAAATCATGCAACAGCAATAGTGAATGCCACTCAGCAAGACATTGCCAAGTGTCAATATGAACACAGCTGTGAGACACTGATCAAGTTTATGAAACCTTATGGAGTTGTTTGTATAAAACTGACAACGTAAGCATGTGGTGGCAAGTTCACAAACTTAATTGTCAGATCTTGTATGATTTCTTCTCAGGCACACATGGAACCTTTAAAAAATTGGTATATTAGAGCACCTTCCTAAAACATCAGTAGAATTCATAAAGTACAAATATTACAGACAAACCTGTAATCACAGTGCAATGAAACTAGAAATTAAAACATAAGTCACAAAACAAAGAATTTAAAATTCCACCTTATAATTTAAAAGTTTTCTAATAAATAAATCTTGTTAAGAAAGTAAACACACATAAAAATTACAGTGTCTCTGTAATGAAACTATGATGAAAGCACCACATATCAGAATTTATGAGCTACAACTAAGGCAATGATCAGAAGAAAATTTATAGCACTAAACAATCACATCAAAAATAAATTAAATTTTGAACTCAAAAGCTAAGAAAAACAAAGCATAAGAAATCAAAGTAAGAAAATATTAAAGATTAAATTATATATTAGTGAGGTACACAATAGATAGTTGAATTAATAAATCAAAATTCTGTACCTTTTAAAAATTAGACAGTTCCTTTGTTGATATCAAAAGGAGAAAATTCATATAAATGAGAAATAAAAAGGGATAAATATAGATGCAAAGGAAAATTGTAAGAATCTACTTTGTACATAACTTTTCTAAATTTGAAAACCTACATAATTGTGGGGAAAATATAGTTTATGAAAATTGACACAGTAGAGACAGAAAAATTGACAGCAATTTCCATAATCAAAATAGAAAAATTTATCTAGAAACTTCTCATCATAAAATGACCTAGCTCAGATGGTTCCACAGATAAATTTTACCAAGCTTTTAAAGACCAAATAGTGCCAATGAGAATTGCACTGGAAATGAAGCAAAATGTCCAAATTTTTATGAAGCAAATATAATGCTAGTCTCCTAACATTGGACTAATCTCACTTATAAATATTAATACAAATATTCTTAATAAAATATTAGCAGGGTCAAAAATCATGCTACATAAAAATTATCTATGAAATAAAGTTTATGCCAAAAATGCACTATACATTTATATTATTTATTCTGCATTTTACAGTGTTTACCTAAGTGGTGCATTGGGTAAATGAGCTAAAGAGTTCAGCCTTTATCAGTTGATTTACCTGTAGTTGTTCTTTTCTTCCATTTTAGTTACTGGAGCCTAGCCAAAGGTTTAAACTTTTTTCCAAATCTCAGTATGACTCACAATGAAAATTAAATTTTTCATAACTGTTGCCCTGAGATGCAAATCTCTGAAATTTGGCAATAGTGAATTTCTCAAAAGGCATCAGTTATAGTAACTATCAGAAAATTGAGTTTATTCATTTCAAAGCAATTTTCTAAAGACGTCAGTGTAAAGAAAGACTTGGAATAATTGAGTTGCTATGTGGTTATGAATTTTATCTTATCTTATAAATATTAGACTAAAATGAAAAGTGTTAAAAGGAAAAATATGCTTTTTCGGTGTAGTCTTTGTACTGCTTTTTAAAGAAATGATCTAAAACTTAGAATCTGAAAGAATCAATAAATTAAACTGGCAATATTCTAAATAAACGTCAAACTGATTAGATGTCTTATTAACTGTTGATTACTTTGAGCTTTTACTGCCCTTTCTTTAGGAAAGTATAACAAAAATTTGGCTATTGGTTTTCAAGAGTTGTACCTATGACATTATGAACCACAGCAAACATATCCAAATTCCACAATTTAGAGATCCACTTATTGTTGTTTGTTGAGTAATAGCTCAGGGAATGGGGTTAGTAGAAGAGAAGGTAATGTTGCCTGGTGGATTTAATAAGATGTAAGATTTGTCCACACAATTAGTTATTATACCTACTAACAAGCTCACCAAAAACCAGAACATGGTTCATAGGACTGCATTTTTCCTTTATATATGAACCCACTATGACAATTTTTGGTGACCTGATTTCAATTCAAGGTTTTTCTTGATATTAATATTAGTCTCCTGTTTATATACCATTATGTACAGAGGGAAATAGAATGATCTCTGTAATTAGCCCAAAGGCCATCACCCCTGAGGAAAGAGTCTGTAACCCCCATTCACATAAAGATATCTCTAGAGGTAAACTTTTGTTGAAAGTTTCTGTGGAAAACTTGAAAGTAAGATAACAAGTGAGGATCAAACAGCAGGTCTACTTTTAGAGCCCTGAGTATTCGCCATACTTCTTTCCAACTCTACTAGGTGTATTTCTAAAAGACCAAAAATCACTTTTTAACAAAGATATTGGAGCACGAGATTGTTCATTACAGCTCAATTCATAATAGCCAAGTCATGAAAAAAGCCCAAGTGCCTGTCTAGCCATGAATGGATTAATAAATTGTGGTATATGTATACCATGGAATATTATGCAGCCTTAAAAATATGGAGACTTTACCTCTTTTATGTTTACATGGATGAAGCTGGAACATATCCTACTTAGTAAAGTATCTCAAGAATGGAAGAACAATATCCCAAGTACTCAGTACTATTATGAAACCAATTTACAATCACCCACACTTTCATATGAAGAATAGATCACAACTATGGCCCAAGATGAAGGAAGGAGAATGGGGGATGGGAGGAGAGGTGGGAAGGCAGATCAAAGGAGGGTGAATGGTGGGATCACACCTGTGGTGCATAATGCAAGGGTATATGTCAGATCTATTAGTATAGAGTATAAGTGTCTTAACACAATAATTGAGTAAATGAGATGAGGTATATTAACCAGTGGGATGTAAGTGTTCCTAATTCTATATGAAATCAGTGCATTGTACCCCATAAATGCATTAATCTATACATGATCTATGTGTTTGTTTAGAATTTAATAATAAAATTTAAAAAGATAACAAGTGAAATAATTTCCATTGCCCTTAATAAAGGTCCATCCAAGTGGAGTATAAAATGAGGCAAAATGATAGAAATTGAAATCACGCAATATTCATTTATGTCTATGGTTATATTTATATTTATGAAGTAAAAACAGCAAATATTTTTGAGCAACCACTAACTAACAGATAAAATGCCAGACAGGATGGTGGGCAGGCTTTATCTTTTACATAAAAAATCATTCACTTATGTTAAATTCTTCCTGCAGTAGACACTTCTGCTCCTCTTCAATCTCTTTGGGTCCTTTTTATCATTCTGGACAACACTCCTTCAGCTTTAGGATCCTTTTGCTTCCAGTGTTTGACATCTGAGACTCCTTGAACTCTGAAATTGATTTGTTGCACATAATTTGTTTTGCCTGGTAGTTTATTTCCTATGTAATTCCCCAGTGGGAAATCCTGATTAGTGACTGGTTTATGGAAAGGCATGAAAACCCAGACCCTTTGTTTTAGAGGACACCATGAGTCAGACGACCTCTGAGCAAGATGACTTACAGCTGAGGGGTGGACTCTTGGGCAACTAGTCTACAGGAGCTCCTAATGGAGTTAAAGCCCAAGCCTTCAGCACGTAGTCATTGTTAATTACCCACGTCACTTGTATTGTTCTGTTTCAATAAAAGACTAGTGAAGAGACTGCTCCAGGCTACCCTGCAAGTCAGGGTTAGCCTGTCTCCCACAAGCTTGTACTTCTAATCCGCTTATCGCCTGGTTCCGTCCTGCGGTAACCAGACCAGGGGCATAGGGGCCTGACAGGTTGCTACACTTTGTTACTTTCAGGACAACAGGAATAGAGTTTCCCTTTGCAATCAGCTGCTTTCAAGGGACTTTGCCTGAAATCTGAAATTGTACCCCAACTCATCCTCTTCACAGTCCTTGCTCACTTTCTTCCAATTCTTAATCGATTTCTTCAAGCAGCAGTTCCTTAATCAATCACTTCCATATCCATACTCATCTCATAATTTGCTTCTGGGGAACACAACCGAAAACACCACTTCCACCCCAAATCTAAGAGCTTAAAAATGTGCAAAATCCCTAGTAATTTCCTAGAAATTGAAAAAATTAAAAATTCTTTAAAGACTCATTTGAAAAGCAAGCAATTGAAATTTCCTCGAATAGCTAATTGTGGGAGAAGGAATGACTCAGTGGGTCGTGATGACCATCCAGAAAGGATTAATCTCAATATGGTATCATTCTTTCTGCACATAAATATATATGGGCGTGGGACAATGGTAAAATATGCCAGGTTTTGTCAAGGGCAGAAGCAGAAGCCAAAGGAGGGTGAACGTGTACAAAAAGAGTTTCTTTAATAAGCTCCTTTTAAAAAATCCAAGAAGAGAAAAATGTGAGAAGTTAGGAGAGAATAATGAAATCATTTTCATTCCCTTCAGATTTCCCATTATCTTTTGCTCTCACTGCATTTTAGGAAAGGCATCTTTTTTATAGTGTTTATGTGGTATAGATGTGGAGAAGTAAAAAAGAGAAATAAATTGGCACTTTATAAAAACTTTAAAGTATTAAAGAGCAACCAAATAAGTATATCCAATAATACATTTTAATTAATCTACAAAGTGAGGTTTTAGCTCTCTCCTCCTGAGATAGAGGGGAAAAAGCAGTCAAATCTAATGCTTAAAGAAAAAATAGCCTCTTAAACAACAACAAAAAAAAAACAAACATGTACAATCACTATCCAGAAACACAGAACACCAGTGGGATGGACAGGGCATTCTGCTAAAATGAAAGCTTTATTAAAGCAAGAATTGGATTTGCTGTGCTTACCACTGGAACATTGTAAGCTACCTGTACATATTTGTTGAATTGATTATCTTATTAATTAATCATATTACAAACATAATTCTACTTTATTTATTTACCAAGGATATGGACCATATGACTTAGCACATGACAGATACTCAGAAATATATGTTGAACATACACAGCCTGCCAAGTATGATTTCTGTCATAAGAATAGTAGTAACAAATGTTTGAAATTATGACTCCGGGAAAATTTGAGATGTATGAATCTGATGAAACTCAAAAAACTACAAAAAGAATTACCTCAGGTTCAGTCTTAGGCTTGTAGAAAGCCTAGTAATAGCTTTCTATCTTCCTATTTATCCTAAATAGGTAATATTAACAGGAGTGGTTATCATAACTTTGCTTAAATAAATACTGGGAAATTTTAAAGAATATTTAAAATATGATAATATAATGTCATAGATATCTTAGAAACCAAATGAAATGGGGCTTACTGGAATGTGGCAAAGGATTAGAAAAAAATGCAAGAGAAAGAGAGTTTTTATATACAATATCTAATAGATGGAGAAGCAGAGGTTGTATTAGGCATTAAGTAATAGTAATTGACAGCATTAGGAGTGAAGGTATATTCTCAAAATTTTTATTTATTTTATTTTATTTTTTTGAGACAGCATCTCACTTTGCCACCCCCTGTAGAGTGCTTGGCATCATAGGTCACAGCAACCCCTGACTCCTGGGATCAAGAGATTCTCTTTTTTTTTTTTTTTTGAGACAGAACCTCAAGCTATTGCCCTGCGTAGAGTGATGTGGCATCACAGCTCACAGCAATCTCAAACTCCTGGGCTTAAGTGATTCTCTTGCCTCAGCCTCCCAAGTAGCCCAAGTAGCTGGGACTACAGGTGCCTACCACAACACCTGGCTATTTTTTGGTTGTAGTTGTCATTGTTTGGCAGGCCCAGGCAAGATTCGAACCCACTACCTCTGGTGTATGTGGCTGGCACCTTAGCTGCTTGAGCTACATCCTGACAGAGCAGGCTCAAGCCACAGCACCCAGCTGTTTTTAGAGGTGAGGTCTCTCTATAGCTTAGACTGGTCTGGAACTGGTGAGCTCAGCCATCCACCCACCTTGGCCTCCCAGAGTGCTCGAATTACAGGCATGAGCCACCAACCCCAGCCAATTCTCAAAATTTTCAAAGGAATTCTATGCCCTAAATTGACATATGAGATTTAAAATGCCTTTCTTTTACATATATCTCCTTCTGAATCCCAACATTCTGCTACCTACTCCCTGATTTCCTTTGGCATGTTCCAGATCAAAGTTCTCTTTAATAAATTTGATGCTTTTTATTGGATACATGTACTCCCTAACAATAGTACACATGTTGTCCCTACTAGAAGAGAATTTGACAGTCAATTTATTAACTCATTGACAGAATAGTAACATTTTCTTCATTTGCATAATGTGGTATGAATCCAGTGAATGGAATTCAATCTCAATGGATACCTACGGAAGCCCTTTCAGAAATATTATAAAGATAGATATATCTATCATCTATTTATCATCCCCATTTTTAAAATAAGGAAACTAAACTATAATAATATTAACTAATTTACTCACATGGACCTTTTCGTACCAGCCCTGTAATGTAGCTTCTATCACCATTGTATGGATGAAAAACCTGGCTCTAAAAGAAGATGTGACATTTTTGTACTTTCATGGGGTTTAAGATTTCTGCTACAGCTTAAATATCTTGGCCATATTGGATGGCATTTTTTAAAAAGGCTGTTGTGTAAGAGCTTTATAAGAAAGCTATAGTGTCAAATTTTTCTTCTCTTTAAATAGCAACATTTTCCCTTCTTGTTTAATGAAAATTGTTACTAGAATCAATTCTTCCCTGAAGAGTTCAATTAATATGCTTAACTTTTTTAGAGAATTATATTTTTCAATTCTGGCTTTCTGCCAGCAAGAAGAAAACAGAAAGGAAACAGGATAAGGATAAGGGAAAGAAACAAAAGGTATATCCAGGGTACATCTGAAGGAGATGAGATTGATTCAGATTTTTTTTCACAGAAGCTGAAGCCTTGGTCCTTTTCAGGCTTGAGAGGTGGTGTTTTCAAGAATCAAGGAAATGTGTGAAAGAAGGTCAAACACATTTCAGCATTTAGGTATTTCCTTTCTCCTCTCACTGGACAAAATTATTCTTGTGCCTAAGAAATCATATGTATTAATTAGATGAACACTAGTCATAAAAAAAAAAACAGCTAGTGTGGGACAGTCAGCAGAATACTATTGAAATCTTGAATGTATCTTTCAAATATAATTAATGGTAAACATATGTATGCCACTCTTGACAAACCATGAGAATAAATCACACCAAAATTAAGAAAAAAAAATTTAAGGGAAAAAAATTCTAGCTTATGAGAATAAACTTTTTCAGCTCAACTTAACTTATTTCCATTAATTATCATATGTGCTATTTCATGTTAGTGAGTGGAAAAGAAAGTAAATACTTCTTTAAAAGATAAAGAATCACACTGAAAGAGGATCCACACCTCTCACCACTTACAAAAGTTAATTTAAGATAGATAACAAATATAAGGAATGAAACTATAAGCATTCTAGAATAAAATGGTGGGAAAACTCTTATCGATATAGACCTAGGCAAAGAATTTATAAAAAAGACCCCAAATGCAATCATAGAAACAACAAAAATAAATGAATGGAATCTGATCAAATTAAAAAGATTCTGTACAACCAATTACACAATCAATAAAGCAAATAGACACCTAGAATGGGAGAAAATTTTGCATGCTATACATCCAGTAAAGGGCTAATAATCAGAATGTACAAATAACTCATAAAATTAGCAAGAAAAAAATCAAACAAACCCATTAAAAAATGGACAAAGGACATGAACTGAAACTTTTCAAATAAAGATAACGGCCAAAAACACATGGAAAAATGCTCAATGTCTCTAATTATCAGGGAAATGCAAATAAAAACCACAATGAGATATCATCTAACTCCAGAGTGATGTCTCTTATCAAAAAGTCCCCAAACATCAGATGTTGGTGTGGATATGTAGACAAAGACACTCTTATGCACTGTTGGTGGGATGGCAAACTAATACAATCTGTATTGGAAGTAGTATAGAGGCACCTCAGAAAACTAAGGTGTCATTTGTTCTACTACTTGTTATTTACCCAAAGGACATAAAAAAGAAATTCTTTTTTTTTTTTTTTTTTTTTTTTTTTTTTTGAGACACAGCCTCAAGCTGTCCCCCTGGGTGGAGTGCAGTGGCATTACAGCTCAGAGCAACCTCCAACTCCTGGGCTCAAGCAAGTCTCCTGCCTCCGCCTCCCAAGTAGCTGGGACCATAGGCGCCCGCCACAACGCCCGGCCATTTTTTGGTTGCAGCCGTCATTGTTGTTTGGCGGGTCCGGGCTGGGGATTCGAACCCGCCACCTTAGGTGTACGTGGCTGGCGTCTTAGCCAGTTGAGCTGTAGGCGCCGAGCCAAAAAAAGAAATTCTATAAAAAGACACACGTACTTGAATGTTTATAGCAGCACGATTCACAATCACAAAGTACCTACCAGTACATAGTGGACTAATAAACCATGGTGATCTAGTATCTTTTGTAACAACCTGGATGGAACTAGAAACCATTCTTCTAAATGAAATATTACAAGAATGGAAAAATAAACATCACGTGTACTCAATACAAAGTTGGAACTAAGTGATCAACACTTAGGTGCACATATGGAAGTAAAACTCAATTCAAATTGAGCAGGTGGAGGTGGGAAGAAGGAATGGGTAAGTTCTCGCCTAACGGATAAAATCCACATTATATCGGTGAAGGTACACTGATAACTTTGACCCAAATGTTGCAAAAATATTATATATACCCAAAATGTTTGTACCCCTGTAATATTCTTTTTTTTTTGAGATGGATTTTTTTTTTTATTTTGCAGTTGGAATTTACTAGGATAAAAAATGGCCTTGATATAAAAAAATGAATATTGGATGTTGAGATAAAGCAAAATCAAAAGAGAAATATCTCAGTACTAGCTCTGGTTAGTCCTTTTGCTAGAATTATTATCCATATGTGACCCAAGTTAGTTTATTTTCGTCTAGAAAGGGATTATTGAGTATTCATGTAATACCTTTATTAGTTAGGTTTCGGGGTTATTTTCTCTACAAGGTTATTCTTGAAAATGTTTTTTTTTAAATTTCGTATAGCATAACTGTGTACATTAATGCAATCATGGGGTACAGTGTGTTGTTTTCATATATATTTTGAAATACTCTCATCAAACTGGTTAACATAACTTTCATGTCATTTTCTTAGTTATTGAGTTACAATGTTCATACTCTGCTTTTAGAAAGATTAGCTTGTACCCCGGTAAGATAAACCATAGAGGTGACCACAGCCATCATCCTCCCTCCCCCCAGCCACCCACCTCATCTCCCCCTCCCACCCCTTCTCATATTCTAAGGCTATAATTAGCTTATTACATTCCTATAAAAGCTATGAATTAGTTTCAAAGTAGGACTGTGTACATTGGATACTTTTTCTTCCATTCTTGAGATACTTTGCTAAGAAGAACATTTTCTAATTCCATCCATATAAACATGAAAGAGGCTGAGTGGTGCCTGTGGCTCGAGGAGTAGGGTGCCAGTCCCATATGCCGGCGGTGGCAGGTTCAAACCCAGCCTGGCCAAAAACTGCAAAACAAACAAATAAATAAATAAATAAACAAACATGAAGGAGGTACAATCTTTCTTTAGGGCTGCATAGTATTCCATGGTGTACATGTACTATGATTATTGATCCATTTGTGGGTCTCTGGGCATTTAGGCTTCTTCAATGACCTAGCAGTTATGAATTGGGCAGCAATAAACATTCTGATACAAATATCTTTGTTGGAATTTGATTTTTGGTCTTCTGGATATATACCTAATAAAGGAATTGTAGGATCAAATGGCAGGTCTATTTTTACTTTGCTCAGTGTTCTCCAGATGTCTTTCCAAAAGGAATGAATTAATTTGCATCCCCACCAAGAGTGTAGAAGTATCCCCTATTCTCCACATCCATGCCAACATCTCTGGTTTGGGGATTTTGTGATATGGGCTAATCTTACTGGGGTTAGGTGGTAACTCAAAGTAGTTTTGATTTGCATTTCTCTGATGATTAAGGATGGAGAGCATTTTTTCATATATCTGTAGGCCATGCGCCTCCCTTCTTTAGAGAAATTTCTATTCAAGTCCCTTGCTCACCCTAAGATGGGATCACTAGTTCTCTTCTTGTTAATACATTTGAGTTCTCTGTAGATTCTGATTATTAAACCTTTGTCAGAGACATAACCAGCAAATATCTTCTCCCATTCTGAGGGCTGTCTACACACTTTATTGATTGTGTTCTTGGCTGTGCAGAAACTTTTAAGTTTGATCTGGTCCCAAAAGTGTATTTTTAACATTGCTTCAATTGCCCAGGGTGTCCTCCTCATACAATTTTTGCCATGCCGATTTCTTCACGTGTTTTCCCTACACTTTCTTCTAGTATTTTCATAGTTTCATGTCTTAAGTATAAATCTTTAATCCAGTGAGAGTCTATCTTAGTTAATGGTGAAAGGTGTGGGTCTAGTTTCAGTATTCTACAGGTTGTGATCCAGTTAGCCCAGGACCATTCGTTAAATAGGGAATCTTTTACCCAGTCAATATTTTTAATTGGCTTGTCAAAGATCAGATAACGGTAGGTGGCTGGATTCATCTCTTGGCTCTCTATTCTGTTCCAAACATCTATCTCTCTATTTTTGTGCCAGTACCATGCTGTTTTGATCACTATGGATTTATAGTATAGTCTAAAGTCTGGTAACATAATTCCTCCTACTTTGTTTTTGTTCTGGAGTAATGTCTTTGCTATTCAAGGTTTTTTCTGATTCCATATAAAATGAAGTATTATTTTTTCTAGATCTTTAAAGTATGAGAGTGGAGCTCTAATGGGGATTGCATTAAAAATATATATTGCTTTGGGTAGTATGGACATTTTAACAATGTTGATTCTTCCCAGCCATGAGCATGGTATGTTTTTCCATTTGTTAACATTTTC
>NW_003852587.1:1979747-1994423 GCF_000181295.1 Otolemur garnettii
TATAGGTACTAGTTCCTCTTTAAAGGTTTGGTAGAATTCTGACGTGAAGCCATCTGGTCCTGGGCTTTTCTTTTTAGGGAGATTTTGTATAGTTGATGCTATTTCAGAGCTTGATATATATAGGTCTGTTCAACATTTCTGGCTAAGTCATGGGAGATGACGTGCTTCCAAGTATGGTCAATTTCCTTCAGATTGTCATATTTCTGGGAATAAAATTTCTTGTAATATTCATTAAGGATTTTTTGAATTTCTAGAGGGTCTGTAGTTATTTCATATTTACCATTTCTAATTGACAAGATTAGAGACTTTATTGTTTTCTTCTTGGTTAGGTTGGCCAAAGGTTTATGAATTTTGTTGATTTTTTCAAAAAAAAACAACTTTTTGATTTGTTGATCTGTTCTATAATCCTTTTGTTTTCAATCTCATTCAATTCTGCTCTAATTCTTGTTATTTCTTTTCTTCTGCTGGATTTGGGATTGGAATGTTCTTCCTTTTCCAGCTGCTTGAGATGTCCCATTAAGTTGTTAACTTCCTCTCTTTCCATTCTCTTGAGGAAGGCTTGCAGTGCTATAAATTTCCCTCTTAGGACTGCCTTTGCGGTATCCCAGAGGTTCTGATAACTCATATCTTCATTGTCATTGTGTTCTAAAAATTTGGTAATTTCCTTCTTGATCTTGTCTTTGACCAATCTATCATTCAGCATAAGGTTATTTAGCTTCTATGTTTTTGTACAAGTCTGAAGATTCCTACTGTTGCTGAGTTCAACTTTTATTCCATGATGGTCCAAGAAGATGCAGGGAATAATTTCTATTCCTTTAAATTTGCTGAGGTTAGATTTTTGGGCTAGGATGTGATCAATTTTGGAATATGTCTCATGGACTGATGAGAAAAATGTGTATTCAGTTTTGTTAAGATGAAATGTTTTGTAGATGTCTGATAAGTCCAGAAGTTGAATAGTTAATTTTAAATGTAAGATTTCTTTACTAAGCTTCGTATTGGAGGATCTATCCAACACTGCCAAAAGAGTGTTAAAATCTCTGACTATTTTGGAGCTGGGGGAAATCGAGTTGCTAATGCCAGTTAGAGTCTCTTTTATAAATTGAGGTGCATTCTGTTTGGGTGCATAGATATTGATAATTGAGATCTCATCATATTGAGTATTGCCCTTAACAAATATAAAGTGACCATCTTTATCTTTGGTTACTTTTGTTGGTTTAAAACCTATTGTATCTCCAAATAAAATTGCAACACCTGCTTTTTTCTGCTTTCCATTAGCCTGGAATATAGATGACCATCCCTTCACCCTGAGTCTATATTTGTCTTTTAAGGTAAGATGAGATTCTTGTATACAACAGATGTCTGGTCAAGTTTCTATATCCAATCAGCCAATCTATGCCTCTTTAAGCCATTCACATTGATTGAAATTATTGGTAAGCCTGATAAAATTTTAGCTATCAAATTGTTCAATAGTCCAGTGGACATTTTTAATCCTTTCGCCACTGTAGAAGTTGGAGTTTGATGAATAGTTTCAGAGTTAGTTTACTTTTGTAATGGAGGATTGCACTGGTTATTATGGAGAATAGTTCTGAGAACATCCTGGAGAGCTGGTTTAGTTATGGCAAATTTCTTCAACTCATGAATGTCATTAAAGTATTTAATTTCTCCATCATAAATGAAACTCAGTTTAGCTGGATACAGGATCCTGGGCTGAAAGTTATCGTGTTTTAAGAGATTAAATGTCAATGACCACCCTTTTCTTGCCTGAAAGGTTTTGGCAGAGAGGTCTGCAGTTATTCTAATATTCTTCCCCTTGTAAGTTATGGTTTTCTTATGTCTCACTTCTTTCAAGATTTTGTCTTTCATATTAACTTTAGTGAAGTTAATTGTGATGTGTCTGGGGGATGTCTTATTTGGTTTGAGTCATGCTGGGGTTCTGAAGCTGTCTGCAATCTGAATTTCAGGATCTCTTGACATATCTGGAAAGTTCTCTTCCATAATTTCATAAAGAAGAGCTTCTGTGTTTTGCAAAGTAACTTCTTTGCCTTCAGGGATTCCTATGAGGTTAATATTAGTTTTCTTTGAATTATTACAGAGTTCTCTGAGAGAATGATCTATGTTTGCTTTCTATTTCTGATTCTCTTTGGATGTTTGAACATATCCAGAAGCTTTGTCTTCTATGTCTGAGATACTTTCTTTGGCCTCCTGCACTCTGTAACCAAGAGATTCTACCGTATTTTTCAGATCTTTGAGGGCTTCAATCTCTTGTCTTAATGTTTCAAAATCTTTGGTGGTTTTATCTTTGAATTTGTTGAATTCTTGAGTGAACTTTTGAAATGCTCCTTGAATCTCTAGTTCTATCTTTGCCTCTATTCTATTAATCTTATTTGCAATCTAAATTCTGAATTCAATTTCTGACATTTCAGCCATCTGTTTATATAGGGGATCTTCAGTTTCATCTGCCACATCCTTTCTTGGGGGAGTTGACCTACTCTGGTTATTCCTATTACCAGCCACATCCTTTTTTTTGGGGGGGGGGGTTGATCTACTCTGATTATTCATATTACTAGAGCTTTTCCGCAGATTCCGCCCCATGATTGTTTTATCCCATTTGGCTTTTCCATTTGAGGTTTGTCAAGGACCCATACGGTGTTACGGCCTGAGAGACTAGGGACTTGCTTTGTGTGGTGGGGCTAAGTGGCTCTGTCTTATTTTCAGCTGGTTTCTGTTCTATCCTAGTGATTCAGTTACTCTTGTTTGAAGTCTCTGCTGTGGAGAAATACCAGCAATTAAGTCACCTCACTGCCCACAAACATTAATTGGGCAAGGAAAATTAAACCTTCCCTCAACCATACACATAGGATCTCCCTTCGAATAATTCCTGGGTGGCCTACCCAGTTTAAGGGGTCCAAATCAGTTGTCCCAGTCAGCACCCATTTCAGGTGGAAAAGTTCAAATGTTTTCGCAGCTAGATAATGGTCTGCTTACAGCTTGGATATAACTTGCTCTAGTGCTCTGTGAGGGCAAAGGTACTCACCCAGAAAATGGGTTAGTCTGGGAAGATTAATACCTCCTTCCCCATCTTGCACCCAGTCAATCATAATCCCCCAGATCTGTGACCCTATTCACTCTAGTAGGCAACTGCTCCCAGGGTTTACGACTGCCAAAATCACCATGAAACCTGTGTCTAGCATGGGGGCCTTGCATGTTTAAATTAGGCTGTGAACGTTCTCTTAATTCCAGCCCCTGTTCCAGCTAGATTCTTCTGCCAAGTCAGAGGCTGCTAGAGCTGGTGAAGAAGTTAGCTCTGGGCCACAAGCAAATGAGAGTTTACACTCAGGTGTTAATTCCAGCCTCTGCCCGCCCACTGCCTTTGTCTCAGCTATTCCTCTGAGGGCTGGTGCTAATGGTCTCTTTACTTATGAAAATTACCAAGTCCGTTTGGCCTGTGGCTGCTGTCTGGAACCTCTGGTTTTCCAGAGAGATGGGGCTCGCCTATCTGGAATGGTGTCAGTTCACAGATCAGGATGCCACTTTTGCTGTATGGCTTCCTCTGAGCCAACTTTCTTCTCCTCATTCTTGTGCCACAGTCAGCACAGAGCAGCACCAGCCCTTTCCCCCTCCACTTCTCTCAAGGAGATGCCCAAGAATCTGGACTCCGTAGGTAAGAAACCTCCAGACCTCAGGGTTGGGGGGAATCCTCGGAGTTCAATGTTGCAGATGGGGAATATATACAGTTTTATACAGTTTTACAGTTTTATGCCTGGTAGGAGGGTGCTGTGGCATGCCAGCAGGGGTAGGAGGTCCTGTTTTTAGGGGGTTTCTCCCATGGGATAGAGTGGGAGGATGATTGAACTCTGCTCGCTTGTTTGCATGGAGTAAACTGCGAGCCCTTGTTGTGGGGGAGGGGACTCCCATTGGCTTGGTGGTGGATTTTGTACCTTTTGATTGTATTTTTGGGGTCTCCGCTCGCCTCAGGAAGGTTGAAGTGCACTCTTCAATCTTCTCTCTTGGCTCCACTCCAAACCATCAGCTCTCATGCTAAACTTCTGTCCTTTAAGCCTCCTCCTGGATGGGAGCTTCTGTAAAAAGCTGGCTGCAGTCTGCCATTTTGGCTCCACCCCCACCCCTGTAATATTCTGATATAATAAATAGAGATAAAGAATTGAGATGAGAACCTTCTCTCCCCCTTTAAGTAAAACACCTATGAGATAACTATAAAAGATTCTAGTAATATTAAAACATTGTAGTAGTATTAAAAGTATTTAATAAGTACGTATGCTGAGTCCTGTCATAATATTCTATAAGACTTCCCAGTAGAGGAAAAAGTGGTTTAACATGACTAAAGGAGATTTATATATGGTGTAGTGATCATGTCAGGAACATCAGAAACAATTCTGAAACTACAGGTCAAAGAATTTCTAACCATGATGTTGGACAGCCATTGTAGATAAGAATACTATTACTGAACTCAATTATGCCAGGAGACCAAGATTTGCCTGGGTCCAAGTATTTGAGCCACAGGATTATAATGCCTACCTCTCACATTGCTTTGATAATCAATAAGATTTGAGAGATCCTAGCACTTTGGGTGGCCAATGCAAGGGGATCACCTGAGGCCAGGAATTTGAGACTGGCCTGAGCAGTATAATGAGAGTCCCATCTTACAAAAAAATTAGCTAAGCATGGTGGTATGTACCTGTAGCATCAACTATTTGAGAGACTGAGGCAGGAAGGTCACTTAAGCCTAGTATTTTGATGTTGCAGTGAGCTATGATGATGCCATGGCATTGTATTCTGGGCAAGAGAATAAGACTCAGTCTCAAAAAAAAAAAAAAAAAAAGATTTAGCCACCAAAACCACCAATTCATTAGAAAACAGTTCCTTCCTTGGATATTTAGCTTGTTTCTGTCTTGCTGTTTCCCATAGAGAATGGTAATTCACTTTTGAAAATAGAGAATAATCCAAAGCCAGATCAATGTGGTAGAACACCAACCAATGACAATTCAGTCTTGAAAGAATAGGAGAAAATGTTAATAATTTCTTCATGTTTAATGTGACTCTTAGATCACTTAACAGCAACCCATAATTAGTTTCTGGCTAAGAACATGAAATTGCAGGATATGTTTTTTACCTAATGAGCTAGTGATTTTTCATGTAAGTTTTATATTCTGTCTTTGAACAGCATTTAGGACAATATTAAAGTTGACAATTTCAGTGTACTCACTAAAAAGATGTCATGTATTTTTAAAGGACTTATTTTTAGGAAATAAAATTATTTTTCAATATTATCTTTTACCACATACTTTGTATTTGCTACACATGGGATATGGAAGATATTTGTTGGATTATAATGGTAACCTTACCCCCCAAACACTAATTTTTACCTTCTAAATGATAAATTACTCTATTTTAAAATCCATTATTTCCTACATTCCTTTGCCACATGTTCATTTTCTTCCTGTTACTCATACCTTTTCTTCTCGTGAAATAATCAAAGACTTCATTACGTAAGTCCAGAGGCTGGCGGTATCTTTAAGTGCACCTGTACATGTAGGCCTCATATCATCATAAGAGATTAGTCTTTAGGTAGCCAGGCAAACTTTCTCTTCTTTAACCTCTCCTTTGTGTCTTTTGGACTCCCGCATTCTTCAGCAGTACAGATCCTAACTTCGGTTTTTGCAACACCTCATTCTGTGTTTCAGCTTAGTTTGGGTTTGGATGACAGCTGAGACTAGCTAGAAAGAAGCATGACAAAGCACTGCCATATGGAAAGATTTCTATTTACGTGGACACCTTCTTTGAATTGAGTTCATTATGGTGCAGCCTGAAGGACAAGAACTTAACAAAACAGTGACATGACTGCTATGAAAATTCTATCATCCTTATCAGGCCAATTTCTGCCTCACTTTCCCCACCCACTCAGACATCTGGCAGAAGTTCAACTCCTTACTGAGCGATTTGGGGACAAGTTCCTTGACTGCTCTAAGCCTTATTTTTCTCATCTGTAAAATAAGCACAGTGATAGGGCCTAACTTCTCAAGTTTATTTTTTAAAAAGTGTTTTGAAATAAATTGAAAATTACAGAAAAGTACTAAGAGCCCTTATGTCCCCTTTATCTAGGGTTTTAATCATGTTTTATTTCATTTGCTCACTTTTTTCTCTCCTTTCTCTCCTTCCCTCCCTTTCTCTGTCTCTCTCTGTCATCCATTATTATTATTATCTGTCTTTTTTATCTCTTTGACAGCCACCTCTGATGTAGTGTTAATGTCTCATCACCTCATAACATGTTAATATATAATTCCTTAAAATAATGGCACTCTTCTACATACTTGTATAAATTCCTCCAAATCAAGAAATCAACACTGATGTAACACTAGCATCCAGCACAGACTCCAGTTCAAATTAAAGGCTGAGAACACATCTGTAGTGGCCTGATTTCCTGTCTACCCTACTGCTCTCCACCCATATTTCCTGCAGCTGAGGTTCATTGTTCAACCACTTGTAGGCTGAATCCTACTTTAGACAGTGGGGGCCAATTTCATGCTTAAAAAGACAGATATTGAGTAGTCTGAATTCAGTAACTCGAGTCTTTGTCTTGAGTCTCAATTTCAGCCCAGTTATATTAAAGTTTTCACATTTTTTACCAAGTCCCCTTATTTCACTTTCCTATGCTTGAAGATCTGTCTCTAGGGTTGGAGTCATAGATAACTTTAAATATTTTTGTTCGCAGTGAAATCGTTTTATATAAAATCACATTGAACCACTACATCTATGTACATAGAAACAATTTTGTTGGAAATCTGATTCTTCTATTTCCTAGCCATCAGGGATTATTTAACCTGTTTGGGTCTCAGTTTTCTCATCTATAAAATAAAGCACTGGCTGAGGCAGAACATTAAGGTAACATAGCAGAAATATATGAAAAGTAATTTCTGGGTTTTCTTTTATTCTTTGGGATCTGTTAAAGGTACAAAGAATTAGGTTACACTAATCGCATTTGTTAAAGTCCCTCTTGTAATTGTGTCCCATCCCCAAAAGATATGTGATGTACCCCCAACCCCCTCCCTCCTCTCCTCTCCTCTCCCCAGAAAAGTACATTTTTCATAATGCCCTGTTAATTGATCTATTTCAAGGAAACTAATTCTGAATAACCAGTAGTACATAATGTGATGTATAAACAGAATACAAATTCATTACACATAGTGCAATAGCCAAAGAGATTCCATCCTGCTTGATCAGCACACTATATTCTTCATAGGAAACCTATTTGGGAGGCCAAATTATAATAACTGATCACTAGACATGGAGCAAGCCTTATCACACTGGCCATTCTGATCTCCTTACTGCAATGCCTAATAGCATTTATAGTCTCTATAAGACTAGAATTTTGAAGTTTTCCAGATGCTTGTTGCTTAAGGAAGCTTCTTCTCCTGGCTTGACAAGTTTTTTATATTGTGGTTCTCATTTTCAAGAATTTATGAAGTCTTTTTTCCTTGATTGGTTATCATAGTGATTTATTTAATAGGAATTATACTATGGTGAGATCTCCTCAGTAACGTTGATGGCATTTAGGAGTTACTAAATCCCTCTTAAATATTGTATAGCAAACTTCTTGGGGGTAGAGAAGTCAAAACACTTTGAAGGACCATCAGGTAAACCTTTATTTACTGTCATAGTCAAAGTTATGCAGAATTATGCAAGATAATCATTTTCTTGGAGCTGATAAAACTATGTATACCTGATTATGGTAGACAGAGCCTGGGGTGGCCCCCATGGTCCCTGCCTCCTGGTATCCATACTTTTAATTTACCCTATCTCCTTGAATATGAGCAGGACTTGTAATTCGTCGACAACCAATACAATGCAACAAAGGTGATGAGATGTGTATGATTACATGTACATGCTTATGTTATGTAAAGTTCTAACTCTCATTTTCTGAGAGACTTTGTCCTGTGCTGGCTTTGAAGAAGCCAGCTGACATGGTATGAACTGGCCAAAAGAGTGGGCCATGTGGTAAGAAATCAAGGGTGACATGTGGCCTAAAGCCAGCAAGAAACTGGGGCTCCTAGTCCAACAGCTTGCAAGGAACCGAATGTTTACAACATCCACAAGAGCTTGGAAGTATACCCTTTCCTAGTGGAGCCACACAAAAGACTGCAGCCCTAGATAACACCAGGATTGTAGCCTTGTGGACCATATAGCAGAGGACATAGCTAAACCATTCATGGACTCCTCACCCCCAGAAAACAGTGAGAAATCACTGTGCTGTTTTAAGCCACTGAGTTTGTGGTAAACTATTCCACAGCCATAGAAGATTAACAGACCATTAGTCTTCTCCCTTTTTTAATGTAGAGTGAGCTTCCCCGAGTCATGAGGCCCTCACTAGATTTTAAATAAATATTTTTGTAAAATCTTCTTTTATAAATTATCAACTATCCCATGATTGAGCTTGTGGAATGGTGCCAAGGAGTGCTAGAGAGTGAATGAGTGTATTTAAGACGCTACGAGATAATTCAGGGACATGCTTCTCTCCCATCACAATCTGAACCCTGCTATTGACCAGCAGACAGCATCCCATGTTGCCATCTTGACTTCATCCTTTAGTTGGCCATCTTCTAGTCTATCTGGAAACTTACAGCTTTGCCTCAGTCATAAGAAAAAGACAAAATGAAACAAAAATGAATTATATCTACAGCTGATTAACATAGTCCCTTCTGAGTTGAGTCTTGATAGTTTTTCATCCAGGGAGCAATCTTTTTTTATGATCTTCTCTCCAAGTGGATAAATAAGAGTTTAACTAAGTGAAGAGGGAAAAAAGTTACAACAACAAGTTCAGAGTGCAAAAACTCTATGATGGGAACACACATGATGTGAAATAAAGGCAGAAGTGGTATCTATAAAGCTGATTAAGATGGACTAAATCAGATCATGCAATATCATCATAATGTGTATTAAAGGGTTAGCTTTTTAACCTATGAGCAATGAGAAGCTGCCAGCAGATTTTAAGAGTGTGAAAAGGGTGACATGATCAAAGTAGCCTTTTGAAAAGATGAGTTTGGCTCAAATGAAGGACGGAATTATGAATATAGATAGAATAGAAGGCAATTAAAGCAGTCTAGTGAGAGGTTATTATAGCCTGACTAAGTGTGATATCAAAGAAAATGGAGAAAATATGGGGATAATTAGACAGAGGTCCCTACAGTTATTGTTACCATTATTTCTTAGATGTTTGTTTCTTAGGTAGGTCTTGTTTCTTAGATATTTTACCTCCCCCATTTTTGAAACATTTTCCAATTTAATTTGAATTTGCTGGAAGAATTTCCTCAGTTTCTTCAGAAAGGATGCACAGTTAGGATACTTTCTACATGTGTGAAAGGTATCAATATCGCCTTCACAAGAAAATGAGTGCATGAACTCTTGGTCTGTTGTATTTTTCTCTCAGGATTTTTTATTTTTTTTATTAAATCATAGCTGTGCACATTAATGCAATCATGGGGTACAATGAGCTGGTTTTATACACATTTTGAAATATTTTCATCAAACTGGTTAACATACCCTTCATGGCATTTTCTCAGCATTTTTTAAATGAGATACTCTAACTTCTACTTTTATAGAACAGAAAAGAAATCTGTTTCCCCGTGATTACTTGCATATTTGTGCATGCTTTGTTCTTTCTGTCTGGAAGTTTCCAAGATACTTTATCCTTAAATTTCACCAAATATCACTAGGAACATATATTTTATCTCTTTAATCCTTTTTGGTATTCAATGAACACTTTCTATCTGAAAACTTGATTACTTTTGAAGCTCAGATAAGTTTCCTTTTTAAAACTTCTTGAATTATTGCTTCCTTCCCTTCATTTACCTTCTTTCCTTCTGGAAATTCTATTCTTGGCATGCATAAATCTCTTGGCTTGCTCTATGATATATATATATTTTTAAAGCTCATCATTTCTATTTCTTCATGTTTGTTTTTCTTTTTTAGATAGTTTCTATATTTGAACTTTCAAATCACCAATTCAGTTTTTAGTACCATAGGGTTGATTTCATTTTTTTTCTCTTCTTTGGAATCTTTAAATTTAAAAATCATTTTTTCTAAAACCTTATGATTTCTTGTAATTTCTCCACTGTGTTTTATTTTTCATAATAATTTTATCACAGATTATTCTTAAGTTTTTTTTTTTTTCTTTCTAATGTTAAAACCCCTTTCCTCTGAACCACTGAATTCCCTTAGGTGATCTGTGAATTATCTTTCCATTCATTTCATCAAGTTTAGAAATCTGAGAACCTTTGCAGGTGTGATTGTTGGATATTGTCAGGCTGTGGTAGCTTTGCAGAAGAGTGAAAGAAGCAATGTTTCATGCTTAAACCTTGGTGAGACAACTGAATTGATTGATGCTGAGGACTGTACTACTTAAGTCTTCTCAGAGTGTGAACTTTGAGTAGTTCTTCTTTTATTGGCCCCTTAGAAAGGGATAACTCATAGCAGCAGTTTTCCTCAAGGGTGGGGAGAATCCATGGAATTAGAAGGGTGTCTAAAAGATACAGTAGTGAGGAAGAAGGAAGGGCTTTTATCTATACAGTTTTAGGCAATTCCTAGAATTCACTAGCTGCCCTCTCAGAAAGCTTTGGAGACAGGGCTCCTTATTTTAGGATACGGCAGAAGGAATGTTCTCTTTTCTGTTAGTAATGGAAGTCATGCTGCAGAGAAAATACCTTTTTCCCCCATCCTTGTTTCTGCAAGGTCATCTGTGTTTTATGTTTATCAGTATGAAGCTGGACCTTTTGAGGGTTCTCACTGTATGGAATATGATTTGTCGCTTTGTCCTAAGAGACATTCCATATTTCTTCTTCCATCAGAACCACTAGAAATGTTACTTATATATACTCCAACCATTGTGGTGTCCTCATATTTTTCTTGTTTTATATGATCTCTGTGTTATGACCTTTAATGGGAAATCAACTTAACTCGATAATTAAATCTTAAGGAGAATTAATTTGAGATTTCATATCATTAGCTTGCTAGTCCCTTGTTTTCTTTAGCTATACGTTCATGTAGGAGTTGTCATTTAGATTTTAATGTTCTAATAACTATGTTTGCCTCCTAAGCAGTGCCTTTTAAGGTATTTCCTCCATTGGGATTCCTTGTAATAAAGTTAAAATTCTACTTGAATAATAAAAGTAGGATCCCAGATTTGCTCAGGCTCCTATGATGAAAAATAGTTGAGAAAGTAGAGGCTGGGACAGAGGACTTGTAGTTTGTTCAGTGGTTTGATCTCCCACAAACTTCAATTCCCACCTGCTGTACTCAACCCAAGAAGAAAGCTTGAGACTCTGTCTAAAAAGAAAAACATCATGGAAGATCCTCAGTGTGAACAACAACATATATGACACCACAACCATGAGAATAAAGAGCTTACAGGCCCGTGTCCAAAGCATGAAAAACTCTGTTCAAAAGAGCAACAAGAAGAAAAGAAAGCAATTGCTCTTAGACGTGGCCTGCCTGAAGGTTGAGATGGATCAGAAGCACCAACGAGAGCTGGAGAAGTTCCAGGAGAGCTACTCTGACAGCAACAACCTGGATTCTGTTGATACAGGATGGGTGTTGCACCAGGCAGCTTGGTGGAGCTGAGGGGAGAACCTGCCGCCTCCGCCCTGGTGCTGTTAGTACAGCAGTAGCTGGCGGAGGAACCAGCAGGAGGGCAGGGGGCAGGGGAAGCATGGCGGTGAGGGGGAGCAGGAATCTCCAGTAGCCAGAGGGGCCAAGCAACTGCTGGGGAGATACCAGCACTTTAGTGTGTCCCACCCCTTGCACTTGCAGCTGAATCCGGAACCCGCATTTCCGAGGCCTGGTCAATTTCATGTAAGTTTCCTAGGCCTGGCCAATTTCATGAATGGACTGTATCCATTCATAAATGCATTCATTCACCTTGCCTCAGCAAAAGGGACTGTATCCATTCATTTGTTACCAACTCCTGGCCTAATGTAACTACAAAGGACCCATGCGACTGTAAATACCCCTAGACAAAGAACCCAGGCAGAGAGAGACAGAGTGTTTTTTCCCCCAACTTGGGTTGTTTTTCTCTTCCAGGAGCTTTGGTGTTTTTGTATTCTTTTCTGTAAAATACATCCTGTCTTACCCCTGATCTGTGGTCCGTGGATTCATTCTTTAAATCACCAAGACCAAGAACCGACTGAAGACAAAATTCCGGTATCACTGTCACTGAAAATCGGCTAAGATGGATCTTGAGAACTGGCATCCACAACTCTAGAGGGCACAGAAGAGGCAGAAAGAAGGGTCGACCTAGAGACAGCGAGCCAAGAGTGAATCACAGAGACTGAGAAGGAGCATGTGGCCAGCTACTGGCACAGTGAGAAGCTGACCACCATCCTGGGGGCCAAGAATCTGGAGATGAAGGATCTCCCGGTAGATGCCCACTGCATGTACCACGCCATCCAAGATCAGCTGGTGTTCTCTGTGAGCATAGAAAGCCTACGTTCTCACACCAGGAAGCACGTTGTTGATGACTTTCTGTACTTCTTCAGCGACCCTGAAACCAGTGAGGCCTATGGCCAAGAGAATTTCCTGAGATACTGCGACAACAATTGTGCCCAGTGCATCGTAGGGAAGCCAGCTTGAGCTGAGGGCCCTGTCACACATCCTACAAACCCCCATTGAGGTCATCCAGGCAGATTCACCTGCCCTGGTTATCAGGAAGGCGTACACTCTGGAAGCTGCTCACCCTGCTCTCCTCGCACTACACCCACAACCTTGGTGAGCACTACAATTCCTTGAAGCTGATGGAGGCCAGCGCCGTTGGGGGAGCCCCTCTACCCGGTTTCTAGGCCTGATCACGCCTTCAAGCACCCGCACTGCTGTCTTCACCACTTCTGGAGCTGAGCCACCACGTCTCCTCAGTAGACTTTCTTTTTTATTTTTCTTTTTTTTTTTTCTGGTTTTTCTTTCTTTGTTTCACTCAAAATTCACTGGCCTTTCTCCTCCTATCTCCATTCCTTAGACCTTCTATCCTATCAGTCCTTTGTTGTGTCTTTCACAGGGGTGGGGGAACTAATTTCAAGGGAAAAAATCTGCTTTGTACCACCTGACCAGCATAAGTTTGACAAAATCTAACCTCTTCTGCCCCAAGGGTCTTTACCTCCCTCCCCTATTAAGAATTGGTCATGTTGCAAGTTCAGTAGAATAGCGTACTTAGAAAAAGTTGGAGTTTATGTGATCGGCAAACTTTGTGAATGCCCTTTGCTGAGTTTTTTGGAAAAATTTATCATTGTTTGCTTTTTACTTAAGTTGGGCTACTGAGAAGATGTCTCAAACTATGAAAAACAGCTCTGCTTATACTTTGTTTTGTTTTTTCATCAAAACTTGTGTGGTTCCAAATTAATTTTAGTTGCTTAGATGGTTGCGGAATTTTAAATAGTGTTTGATAAATTTAGAAGGTATATGTAAATGTTAAATATAGAAAATAAATTTGGATGAACAGGTAGGTTAGGTAAAGTTTACTCTACAATGTGAAAGATCCGAATTTAATTTCCTCTATCAGAGGCAAGAAGGGATATAACTTTATTCAAGTAGTTGATCCGTGTCATTATCTCTACAACTAGAATGAAGCAAAGACATATTGATAGTTGCAAAGACATTGATAGTTTGACTTACTGTAAAGGATAAATATCTGAATCTATTAAGTTTCTTTTATTCTTAGAGATATAAAAGGCTATGACTTTATTTAAGTAGTTGATCCATCTTGTTATATCAATTGGTATGATATGTGAAATACCTCAACTTGGCAACTTGCTTAATTCTTAGAAATAGAAAAGTATTTTTTAAAAAGATTTTTTAAAAGTATTAAAGTAGTTAATTTTGCTGTATCAACAACTGACATGAGGCAAAAATGTGAACAATATACCTTGGTTGATATCTGAGACTTGCTAATATCTTGAATTTGCCAAAAGAATAGTAAAAGTGTAATGATTTGCAGTAAACAATTTCTTAAAAATGTAATCTTCACATCCTGGATTTCATTGAGGTTACTTGAATTCATTTAAAAAATTCTTTGCACATTCCAATGTTCTAAAATAAAATATATAAGTTCAACAAATGTTTTAATTATGCAATTTGGTTAAAAAATGAAAGCAGTTTTAAATTTTTAAAAGCAGTTTTAAACTTTAAACTTTTAAAGTAAAAAAATTAAACTTTTTTTAAAAATAAAAATATTCATCACTACACCACCTTCCCAAACCTCCCAATCCTCCCACCCCTAAATACAGACAGAGAGACAGGTGAGTGTACTTTAATTTTTTTTTTTGTAGTTTTTAGTGGGGGCTAGGTTTGAACCCACCACCTCCGGTATATGGGGCCGGTGCCCTACTCCTTTGAGCCATAGACGCTGCCCTGTGTACTTTAATTTACTGGTGATTCACTTTAACAGAAAATTAGAGGAAACAAGGAGTCAAAAACACATGCTCAGGCTTTTTTCTTCTCAAGAGCCTTCTTCTGGGTGGTTGTTTTTTTCTTTAATTTTTTTAAATTTTTTTTTATTAAATGATAACTGTATACATTAATGAAAACATGGGGTACAGTGTAGTGTTTTCATATACAATTTGAAATACTTTCATCAAGCTGGTTAACATAGATTTCATGTCATTTGCTTAGTCATTGTGT
>NW_003852587.1:1994663-1996462 GCF_000181295.1 Otolemur garnettii
GATACTCTTTCTTCCATTCCTGTGATACTTTGCTAAGAAGAACATTTTCCAGTTCCATCCATGTAAACATGAAGGAGGTAAAGTCTCCATTTTTCTTTAGGGCTACATAGTATTCCGTGGTGTACATATAACATCATTCATTGATCCATTCGTGGATCCATGGGCACTTGGGCTTCCTCCATGATCTGGCAATTATGAATTGGGCTGCAATAAACATTCTGATACAAACATCTTTATTGTAATGTGATTTTTTATCTTCTGGGTATATACCTAATAATGGAATTGTAGGATCGAATGGCAGGTCAATTTTTAGTTCTCTAAGTGTTCTCCAGACGCCTTTCCAAAAGGAACGTATTAATTTTCATTCCCACCAGCAGTGTAGAAGTGTTCCCTTTTCTCCACATCCACGCCAGCAACTCTGGTTTTGGGATTTTGTGATATGGGCTAATCTTACTGGAGTTAGGTGATATCTGAAAGTAGTTTTGATTTGCATTTCTCTAATGATTAAGGATGGTGAGCATTATATCTATAGGCCACATGCCTATGTTCTTTGGTGAAATTCCTCTTCAAGTCCTTTGCCCACCTTGCAATGGGATCACTTTTTTTTTTTGTTAATAAGTTTGAGTTCTCTATGGATTCTGGTTATTAAACCTTTGTCAGAGACATAACCTGCAAATATTTTCTCCCATTCTGAGGGCTGTCTGCATGCTTTTCTTACTGTGCTCTTGGCTGTGCAGAAGCTCTTTAGTTTGATCAGGTCCTAATAGTGTATTTTTGATGTTGCTTCAATTGCCCATGGGGTCCATCTCATAAAAAAATTCTCCCAGGCTGATTTCTTCAAGTGTTTTCCCTGCACTTTCTTCAAGTATCTTTATGGTTTCATGTCTTAAGTTTAAATCCTTAATCCAGTGAGAATCTATCTTAGTTAATGGTGAAAGGTGTGGATCCAACTTCAGTCTTCTACAGATCCCCAGCCAGTTTGTCCAGCACCATTTGTTAAAAAGGGAATCTTTTCCCCACTCAATGGTTTTAATTGGTTTATCAAAGATCAGGTAATAATAGGCAGCTAGATTCATCTGTTGGCTTTCTATTCTGTTACATACATCTACCTCTCTATTTTTGTGCCAATACCATGCTGTTTTAAGCACTATCAATTTTTAGTACAGTCTGAGGTCTGGTAGCGTGATTCCTCCAGCTTTGTTTTTATTCCTGAGTAATGTCTTAGCTATTTGAGGTCTTTTCTGATTCCATATAAAGCAAAGTATTATTTTCTCAAGATCCTTAAAATATGACAGTGGGGCTTTAATGGAGATTGCATTAAAATTGTATTTAACAATGTTGATTCTTCCTAGCCATGAGCATGGTATATTTTTCCATTTGTTAACATTTTTGGCTGTTTCTTTTCTTAGAGTTTCATAGTTCTCTTTATAGAGATCTTTCACATCCTATGTTAAGTATACCCCCAAATATTTCATCTTCTTTGGTACTACTTTAAATGGGATAGAGTCCTTGACTGTTTTTTCAGCTCAACTGCTGTTGGTATATATAAAGGCTACAGATTTATGAGTGTTGATTTTGTATCCTGATATGCTACTGTATTCCTTAATCACTTCTAAGAGATTTTTAGTTGAATCCCTGGTGTTTTCCAGATATACAATCATATCATCTGCAAAAAGTGAAAGTTTGATCTCTTCTGATCCTATATGGATACCCTTAATTGCCTTTTCTTCCCGAATTGCGGTAGCTAGAACTTCCATTACAATGTTAAATAGCAGTGGGGATAATGGGCAACTTTGCCT
>NW_003852587.1:2004415-2017803 GCF_000181295.1 Otolemur garnettii
ATTCTATTAATCTTGTTTACTATCCACATTCTGAACTCAATTTCTGTCATCTCAGCCATCTCTTTATGGGTTGGATCTTCAGGTACCTCTGCCACGTCCTTCCTTGGGGGGGGTGCTCTACTCTGGTTATTTCTACTACTGGAATTTTTCCACTGACTCCGCCCCATGCTAGATTTACTCCATTCAGCTAAGTGAGCAGGTAGTTGGAAGTTCGGTTGGGGGCTCTGGGAGTAGTAATTTACTGGCCTTTTTGGGCAAAGGCTGGGACTGGTGTCTATATCTTTTCCCCTAGAGCTTTGCCAAGGATGTGTATAATGCTATGGTCTGAGAGCTTGGAGGCTTGCTTGTCTCTGTCTTGTTTTCAGCTGGTATCTGTTCTACCTTAGAAAATCAATTACTCTGGTTTAAGATCTCAGCTGTGAAGAAATAAGAGTGATTAAGTCACCCCTCCCCCTTACTGGCGATCGTTGTGAAAGGAAAACGACACCTTCCCTCAACCACACACCCCAGGGTATCACTTTAGATAGTTCTCAGGTGATTGGCCCAGTTCAAATGATCTAAGACAAGTGTCCCAGTCAACACAAGCCTCAGGTGGGGGTGTTCGAGAGGTCTATGGCAACTGTAGAGCAGGGATCTTCTGGAAGCTCAGGTATGACCTGCTCTGGTGTTCTGTGGGGTCAGAGGGTCCTGCCCAGCAAATAAAATATTCTAGGGAGGTTGATGCCTCCTACCCCACCCTGTACCTTTGTCACACCCAGTCACTGGAGACCCCAGAGGGCTGTGACCTAGTTGCCCAATAAATGAATGTGGCAGGGCTTTGTGTCTGCCAAAATCAAAGTAGAGCCAGTGCCAGCTCCACTCAGTTACTGCTCTTTGACCCCCACCAGCAAAGGAAACTGAGGCTTGACTGTCTTAGGCACTCAGTGACAACTGGAGAATGTTTCACCTGATGACAATTTTGGCCTGAGAAAATCCAGAGAGCATCAGAGATTCTCCCTCAACCACCAGTTGATTTGCCCAAATCAAGAGATCCAAACCTATTGACCTGGTTAGTACCCACTCCCTGGTTGGAAAGATCACAAGGTCTCCAGCAACTAAATAATAGGAGTCTACTGGTGGTATAAGTGTGGCTCACTCTGATGCTCTGAGGAGTCAGAAAGGCCTGTTCAGTAGATGATTTGGATTAAGGAGGCTGATGTCTCTTTCCCCTCCTTACTCACTCTTCGTCACCAGACTCTGGTAACCTCAGTCTCAGTTAACCCCAGTACCAGTTTCTGTTGACCCAGACTCTGTAACCCAGTCCTGTCCAAAAGGTGAGTGAGACAGGGTTTTGTGCCTACCAGAGTCCAGGTAAATTCAATGAGTTCATCAGGGTTTTGTACCTGACAGAGTCCCAGTAATGTCAATGCCTTCTCCACTTGGTGACCACTCTTTGTGGCCAGCTAGCAGAGATAGTTGAAGCCTATCTGCCTCAGGCACTCAATGGGAGCTGTAGAATATTCTGCTTCAGTTCAATCTAAGCCTGGAATTTGTTTTCTTGAAGTCGTGGTTTGCCTCGGTGGGGAGGATGTGTGTTTATCTATCTCTTCTCTCAGCTCAGCTCCCCACTTTCAGCTTCGTTGGGATCTTCTGGCGGTTGTCTCTCTCCCTGAACTGAAGTTTATGTTGAAAGCTAGCTCCAGTCAGCTCTCATCCACTATTCCTCCAATTTCTTATTGAATGTGAAAATTTTAGTTAGGGAATATAGCCAACCCGGGGATTTAGCAAAGTACAAAATACATTGAAACTGGGCAGTTAAAAAAAAAAAAAAAAAACAGACTAAAATGCTACCGGACATACAAGCACACCCATGCCCAGACACTCAGCAACAAGTAAACAAGCAGACAAAAAAGTAAACAAAACAACAGACAAACCAGCCAACTAACAGATCAAAAAAGGAAAAGAAGGAAGAAAATAATATTAATAATAAAAGATAACCACAGAAATGTTGGTCATAAA
Source organism: Otolemur garnettii (assembly GCF_000181295.1). NCBI lineage: Eukaryota > Metazoa > Chordata > Mammalia > Primates > Galagidae > Otolemur > Otolemur garnettii. Next base: position 2,006,414 of record NW_003852587.1, read on the forward strand.
ATGATAGAGCAAAGAAATAGGAAAGCAAAAAACAAAGAAGAAAGAAAATCAATGTAATAAAAAGTAACAATTAAAAAAAAGGAAAAAGAGGGCACCACTAAGAAAATCACTTTTTTTCTTAGTATATACAAATAAGTTCCTTTTTCAATGAGGCGGGTTTCCAGTTTAAAAATATATATATAATTATGCGGCAGTATACTTTCTAGACAACAGGTGGCGCTGTGAGTGGTCCCTTCACTAATACCAAAAATAGAAAGGAAAAAAAAAAAGAAAGAAGAAAAAAATATATATATATATATAAAAGGAGATGGCAGGATGTCCAGATTCTCCCTACAATAGTTCCTGCAAAGTGTTGGGTGTCTTGGATTAACTTCAGATGCTGGATGGCTGGCTGCAGATCAGATTGAGTTCTCCATGCTTCTGGGAGAGGTGTTATGGAGACGCCATTTGGGGGAGTTTACATTACATCTGGTTCCTGGCTGGCAGCCCACCCCTATCTGTCCTCCAAACTTGGGACACAAGTTCACGCTTCGCCAGACTTTCACTCAACACCTAATTTCCCCTCGAACAGAAAACCATTGTAGTCCAAGGGAAAAGAACTGGGTGCCCCTTGTGTGTTCCCATTTCAGTTTCTTTCCAATGGGAGAGGTGCCGCCACTGCCACCACCGCGGCGTGCTCAAAAAATTATTCAGTGTTTGTAGGAAGGGAACCGATTCCCTGCACTCAACTCCTAATTTCTCCTCGAACAGAAAACCATTATGTGTAGAGATAAGCACCCCATGCTCAGACATGGCAGTTCACTTCAATGTGCTCCCCCAGGAGATTGATTCTGAGAAAGATTTCTTCAAAGATCAAGCTTCTGCACCTGCCTATAGATATGAAGGAATATGCAGAATACCTCTCTTTGTTTGGAATTCTGGAGAATCAGCTGGGGTCGCAGCTGGGAGCATAAATGCCTGTCCTCGAGGGTTGGGTTCTGTTCTCTGTCTTTTTCCTTCATTAACATTATAATCTGTAGTTTCGGTTTGGGCCTGCAAGGACAGACAAGCAGTCTCCCTTATATTTTTATTCTAAACAAAATCAATTGTATATGTTTTCCTCAGCCTTCACACTAAATTATAATCTTAAATGGTAGCTTCCTAATGCTACTTCACTTCTTTGTATCTGTGTTAAATTCTTACTGAATATTTGAAAGTATATAAGATAATCAGTAAAGTTAGGCCAGGTCGCCGACCAGAGCGAGTTTCGACCTCCCTTCAAATCAATCATCCCACCTGCAATTCCTTCTCCCTGCCTCTCCAATCAGAGGCTCCAAGAACACTGTCAATTGTGGTCTGAGGGAAAAGAGCTGGGTTGCCCCTTGCATGTTCGGCATTCAGTTTATTTCCGATGGGAGAGGAACTGCAGCTGCCACCTCCACTGCCACAGCAGAACGTTCAAAAGATTTTTCAGTGTTTGTAGGAAGGGAACCAATTCCCTGCACTTAACTCCTAATTCCCCCTCAAACAGAAATCCATGTGGTCCAAGGGAAAGAAGCTGGGGCACCCCTTGTGCATTCTGTGTTCAGTTTATTTCCAATGGTTGAGGGGCCGCAGCTGCCTCTGCTGCCGCCGCCACTGTGACAGAATGTTCAAAAGATTTTTCAGTGTTTGTAGGAGGGGAATCGATTCACCCTGCGGGTCATTGCATCAGTGAAGCTCCACACAGACTTCCAAAATTACAAGATGGATTGATTCCTAAGCAGAGTCCCTTCCCCTCAAGTTTCTGTCCAAATTCCTGGATCCCTGACACCCCAAACCGGGTCCAAATGTCTCCCGTTTCTGGCTGCTAAATTCCACTTGGTAATCCACACCTCACCACACTCTCCACGAGACACACAAACTCCCCCACGAATTGGGCACAATAGCCTTTCATGGGGGAGGGATTGGTTTCTGTCTCTCAGGATGCAAGCCGTAGACCTGGTGCCCACAGGTCGCAGATGGCGCCATTTCAGTTGCTGCCCTGAGTTTTTTCTGGCTGACATCGTAGTTCTGGGCTACACTTCCAATGCAGCAATTCACCTCTTTGTTGCTCACCCTGCATTGCTTATCCATCCAAGGACTCCACACGGAAGAGATCCAGTAACCCCACTCTCACCTGAAACCACCAGGAGAATTGACTCAGGGATGCATCTCCTCTCTCATCTTGCTCCTTTTTCTTTAATTTTTAAAAAATGTATCCTTTCATCTATACTAAAATTTCCCTGAAGTTAGGAATGTTAGGTAGTATTGTATTTTTAAGGCAATAGTATAATGCAATATTGTGATACAACTCCAATAGATAGTCCTTAAAACCACTGATGGCATTCTAAACATGATTCATAATTAGTAATTGTGTGAGCCAAGCAAAAACACATGACTTAGAACTAACAACTAAGAAATATGGTTACATTAGCACCAGAAATTGATTTTTTTCCTCAAGCTGTTTGTCAATTTTGTATTGATTACTTGTTGTCCTTGAAAATCAAGATACTATTGATCTGCATCAAGTACTTTAAGAGTCCTCAAGAAATATTTGTGGATTTTGATAAATTACAAAGTAGAATAAGACCATGATAGACTAGCCTATCCAAGTTTTTATTATTTACATTTTGTTTCCTTGTTAACTGAATCATCTAGATAATAAAACCTCTCTGATTTCCAAATTGCTTATAGGCTTTGTGAAGTGGCTTTGGATAGTTTTATGATAAATAATCTTAGAAGATGCTTGACCTAACTTAAGGTTTTGAATGTCCTAGTTCTTTACTTAAACAGAAAGAATCCACTTTTCCTTTCTTCTGGTACAAATAACATGGAGGTTTTACTCTTTATTTTTAGCAATGAATGAGACTAAAGAGGCTCAGGTGGCCCTGAGAACCTTGGAACTGAGATTATTACATAGAGATGACAGATAGAAAAGTCTCAACCTGGGGTTCAACTTAATTGGTTTCTGTCTACAGGACCCCATATTATTTATCCCAATATGGTTCCAAAATTATCTGCTTCCCTGCAAATTAGATGTTCCCTAAGATTACCTCCTGCCTACCAGACTGAGTCTTTATTAGTTGAAATGTTTTGTAATAGTTAATGCTTCCATTTTAGCTCAGCTGGATTCAGAAAGGAAAGGGGGCTGGATACCCAATGTGGATTCAGAAAATGTTGGACTGTATCTTATTGACATGTGCTTTAGGAAATAGCTTTGTGTCATTTCCACTTGCCTTGATTATAAATTTTTGTCACCACATGGGGCACTAATAATCTGTTAAGAACCTGCCAAGAAGTACCTCTGACCCGGAACTCTCATTTTAAAGAGTTCCATTCTGGCCTTCTATAAATGTATCCTACTACACAAAATGGAGTCTGTGAAGTCAGGGGGTCTGAGAATTCTAATTTGAATGGAGATTTCCAGATTTTTATGAGGTATTTTTGTCAATTTAGGATAAAATGCATTTTACTTAACAGTTGGCTAGTGTAATTTATAAGATTTATATATTTAGGTAAATAGTACATGGACATTCCTTGTACTGTTGACCTGGATCCTACAAATGTTAGGAACAAGCCTGCTTCTCACTAGTCCTTTGGAATCCTTCACCCAAACAATTACTGGACCAGTTCCAGTGCTACTTTTCTCCCATCACAAAACAAGGCTTTCAATGAGTCCTGACTCTCCCACTAATTAATCATGTGATCGTGGCATATCATTTCTTCTTAGTCTCAGTTTTTACATCTGTGAAACATGGAGGTTGAACAAGTGAGCTAAAATTTCCTTTCAGTTATTCTAGCAGGAAGAGTAGAGAAATATTTTTGGCTTCTTAGAGCTTAGTGGAGCCTTTAAATCCTTTTAAACCAAGGCTTTTGTGGGTAAAGCAGAGTGCAGTATGTGTCATGCGAATGCAATGGAGTTGCACTAGGTTCCCCAACTTGTGCATATGAAAATGAATTTGATAACGTGTATAACACCAGTTTACCAAGTTTCTATCTATATGCTTAAGGCAGGAACCTCTACTCTCCTCAAAATTTCACTGAACTGTGGGAATCCCTGGGTTTGGTGCAGGTGAATTTCTTAAAAGTTCTTAGAATTTTCCACTCTAGATGCTGCTGGAGAGTGTCTTCCCCCTTAACACATCACATGTAGACATGTTTCTCTTTTCATAAATATTCATGACTTCTCCTATAGTTTGTTAAGTATCTAGATTTGACTACCCTGTTCAGAATAAATTCTTGGTTGTATTGTCCCTACCTCCTGAAGTACATGCTCTTAGCTTCTCCCTGAAGCTGTTTCCCAGCCTGCAAGATGGCCAGCCTGTAGGCTGCAACATTTTACAGACACAATGTATAGTGGTATCAATGCACCATCTCCTAATGCCTCCAAGGCTATAGTCCTATAGAATGAGGTATAACCATGGCATGCATCATGCTGACAAGAAGGAATGTTCCTCTTCCTTTCTTTTGATTTTCTTTTCTACTTTGCTCCTGGGATATCAAAGCAGAGGTGAGTATGCTCCCCTCTCTCTTACAGTCTCATGTGAAAGCAAGGTTTCTCTCAATAGGACTTAGACACAGATTCAAGGATCACAGGATAGGCCCTGACACTAGCTTCAGCATCCCTATGTTTCCCCACAGGCTTAATATCTTCAGGTCCTTTCTCCACATGAATAACAATCAGGCAGGTGCCCATGGATTACTGGCCCACTAACCTATCAGATATATTAGATGTGAGAACTGGTACATATCAAGTCAGTGAATAAATAATGACTAAAATACTCAAATACCAGGAATATTATGGAGTGCAGTGATATTAGAGATCAGACATCATTTCTAATATTAGGATACCAGAAATACATTTAGATGCACATTGCTTATGGATATGAGCTGTTTGTTTTAGGGCATAGTGAATGGATCTTATATTTTGGCAGTCAAGAAAGCTAAACATTAATATCCACTGAGTACTTGTGATGTGCCAGGAACTGGGATACACATTTATATGCATTATCTTACTCCTTTAGGTTGGGGTTTGTCTGCAAAGGGCCAGATAGTTAAATTATGTTTAGCTTTGTGAGCCATAACACGTCTGCCACTTTATTCCGTTCTGAAAGCCAAAGTATAAACAAATGAGTATGGCTGTGTTCCAATAAAACTTTATTTACAGGGTGGCCCCTGTGGCTCAAAGGAGTAGGGTGCCAGCCCCATATACCAGAGGTGGCAGGTTCAAACCTAGCCCTGGCCAAAAAACTGCAAAACAAACAAACAAACAAACAAACAAACAAAAAAACTATTTACAAAATAGGTTGCAGGCTGAATTTGGCCCTTATGCCATAATTTTTCTGACCTCTGCTTCGCAGAATTCATGAGGTTGTGAGAAGTGAAAATGAAATCCTAAGCCTCTCAACCAATTGAACTTCCTCTTGGCCAAGGGGACCACAGAGAAACTTTACAACTGAGTTTCTGGCCATGATGAAAGAGGAGGTCAGACATGCCTCATTATAACCCCCACCTTCTTTAACGACCATTAGACTTTCTTTTCTAAGAGTTAAACAGAACCAGATTTTTGAACAGACTTTCTCCACCCCTGATTTCAATCAACTGCCTAATGGTGCTCCTCTTTTTAGCAGTTCAGGTATGACTGACCAGCATTCCATCCTGGTAAGAGACTACTCACTGACCACAGGGAGGTTTTGACCAGTCTGTGGAAGCTGCACAATAAGGGTTTTCATGTCCTATGCTTCACCTTTTGACATCAGAGGGCTAAAAACTCCACCCATAGATCATGCATAATGCCACCATTTTTTGAACATGCAACCTCTGAGGAGGTATGAAGCTCAATAGTACATATGCATGTTTCTCTTTTCATAAATATTGATGACTCCTTCTATAGTTTGTTAAGTACATATATTTGGCAACCCTGCTCAGCATAAATCCCTGTTCCCATTATCCCTCTCTCTTGAAGTATAGGATCTTAGCTTCTCCCTGAGTCTATACTTTCTAGCCTGCAAGATGGCCAGCCTTCAGGCTGCAATGTGTTGTGAGAAATAAAACTTTCCTTTCCAAATTTATGAACTTTGTCATTTCCTCATTTGACAGTAGGTATTATTTGCATCTTCATTTAACAGATGAGGAAATTGAAGCATGTGAAGAGAGGCTAAGCAATTTGTCCAAGGCCTCAGATACTAAGAAGAATAACTGGGATTTGAATCTAAGCAGTCTCATTTCAGAATTCATATTCTTTAGTATTGAGTCATTTCTGGCACTTGGTAGTAAATTACAGATGACTCTTAGGTGGAAAATATAAGAGCTAGGTCCTTACTGTGAACTTGCTTTGTGTGTGGGCTTAATGTTTACTTCCTTAGTCATCATCATCGCCAACACAGAGCGTGATACATGCTGATTATCTGTTAAAGGGAAAAAAGCCAGTAATAAATGAAAGGTCATTTTCTCAATTTTTAACCATCAATTCATGCTTTGAAATATCAAGAGAGGGTAGTGTAGGCTCTGTGCTAACAACTTTTAATTAGAAAGTTGCAGTATTCACGACTTTTTAATTACACTTATTACTCATTAATTTCATTTTCAACATGATCCCTCAAGCCAGTTCCAATTTTTATCAGGAGGCCACGAGTTAGTCAGTAATAATAATGATTATTATAATAATTCCATTAATAGCACATTCATATAATATGTTCTAAGCCACTCACTCTTCCAAACAGTTGAGTATATTAATTCATTTAATCTTCACATCAACCATTTTACAGATAGAGAAACTGAGGCCAAGAGTGTTTAAGCAGCTTGGCTAAGGACAAAATGCTGGTAAGCAATTCAGCTGGAATTTGAAGACAGGCAGTCTGGATCTAGATTCCAAGCTCTTAATTGCTACTCTTGACAGCCTTGTAGAAAGTACTTTAAAATACAGTAAAAAACAAAATTTGTCATTTTGGTTGGTCAGCTGCATAGATAGAATGTAAGTTGTATTTGGTAATTAATTATGAGATAGTCTTCTAGAGTCTTCCTTTTTATCAGGACTAAAGATTCCTTGAGTGTGAAGGAACAGAAAGTCCCCACCACCAGTTTCTCTTGTTCATATTTGACACTGGTCATCTGTGAAGATGCTAGTGCCCATCTCCTGAAATAATTTAGAGAAGTGATCATTTCAGAGTGTGTGGTGACAGGAGATGAGGAGGACCATGGGGCACCTAGGGAATGACCAGTGATATAGAAGAGAACATACCACATATTAACATTTTGAGATGGAATTGTAATTAATTAATTCTAAATTGATTTTTAACTTGAATTTTCACACCTGAAATTTTACTCCCTTTGCAGATATAGCAACTGTGTGACTGAGCCTCCTTTATCTCCTTGGAATTTCCCATTTCCCTATATGGTGTCCAGCTTCTTCTTGTCAACTCCTGTGATTCTTTGCCTAAGAGATCCCTCCAACCTCCAGATTCCTCTGTCTACATGCCTGGCAAGGTAGAATTTCTAGGAAACTAAGATTCCCTGAAATTATCTCTAACCACTGATTGTTGAGAATTGGTATATAAATATCCCAGCATCATCACTTCTAGTGCATAATAATTCGAAGGCATGTGCACTACACTGTCTCTCAGAACACTTCAGATGATGAAGTTCCAGTTGTCTGCAGTGGAAATTGGCTTGCTAATTCTATCAGTCAGGATTCCACCAGAGAAACAAAACCAGATATATAAATGGATAGACAGATAAATAATAAATCGGTAAATGATAAGGTTACAAAGAACTGGTTTACCCGATTGTAGGGCCTGGTAAGTCTGAAATCTATATGGCAAGTTATCAGGAGGGCCAAGCTGGAGCTCTCAGGTAAGAGCTGATGCTGGTTCCACAGGTAGAATTTCTACTTTTTCAGGGAAACATCTCTTTAGTTCTTAAGGCCTTCAACTGACTAGATCTGGCACACCCAGATTACCTAGGACAATCTCCTTTACTTAAAAGTATCTCATTATTACTTCTACAAAATACCTTCATAAAACACCTAGGTTAATGTTTGATTGAATATTTGTGGGCTATTCTCCTTAAGTGTTAGATTTTCCCCTCAAATAAGCTACTTGTACTTAAATTCTTGTCTCAGGATCTTTCTCTAACAGGACCAGACTCATATAAGAGAACTAGTGTTCTCATGGCTTCTTTCTCTTTCTTGTAAAAATTGCTTTAAAAAGTAAAAGTCTGAATTCATAACTCATTATTGACTTAAATTCTAATTAACTATGATCTTCATCAGAGATAAATACAATTAGAATATTCTCTATCATTGCAAATAATGATGTATCCCATGTGGGCCATGATGGTATATACTAAATGTGGGAAAGATACAATGCATTGTTTTTAATTGAGCCCAAAACATTTATAATTTTTAATACACCTATAATCACAGACACTTACAGATTTCAGAATATTAAGAAACCACTTCAGTGTTGATGAATCATAAGCTACTAAAGGACAGAATGATCTTTATAAAATACAATTCTAATGAGAACATTCCCTGATGTAAATTCTTTCAATGCCTACTTTTGACTTTTTGGAAAAATTTCAAACTCCTTAGTCTGATAGTCAAGACCCACCAGAGCCTACTCTCCACCATTGTCATTACTGCCTGCCATAATCCAAACACTCTGTAGATTGCTCAAACTGCCTTTGATGCCTTTGATGTGCTCACAGTTCCTTACTCAGCCTAGAACTGAGCTGACTAATAGTTTTTTTCACTTTAAAAGTATACTTGCCAATTCACTTGGGATATTTTCCCTCACCACTCCACATTCCTGTTTGGACGAGGTGATTCTTCTCTCTACTCCATCACATCTGTATCATACTTATGTGGTAGCACCTCTAGTACAATCATCTATCTCCTACTTGAGGAAAACCACTGTTATTTTTTAGTACTCCACTTCCTAGTCTAGTATCTGATACAAGATAGTCAAAAAATGTTTAAAATTTATTGAATGGACCCAGTTATCTCCCAGAATAAATATCGTATGTTTCCATTGAACTGAAAGAATATAGAATAGATTTGATTTTAAGTGTGACAATTTTCATAAAGTATCTATCATTCTTAAAATAGGTCTTTTAAATCAACCTATTTTCTGTTTATCTGCACTGTTCATACATTTTCATAGATGAAAGAAAATTTTTCCACATGTCGGCAACTCCCATACCACCCTCCCTACTCCACTCCCAAGAATATGTACAAAGTCTATTTGTAAGATTAAAGACTAGTTTTCATGAGTAAGACTGCCATTCATGTAGGAGACCTCAGAGCAGAGTTTTCTGGAGACAAACTTGTCAGGAAGGCAAAGACATTGAGTAATTGCTTGCTAACCAAAGCATCTACTGGATTTCTCCATTTTGAAGCAAAATTATTAATAACAGGAGAGGGGAAACATGGCTGACTAGAGGCAGCTTTTATCAGAAGCTCATGTTCAGAAGGAGGAAAATTGGACTAAAGTGAACTTGAAGGAGTTTAAATTGGAGGGTAGATAACAAGGAGAAGAAATCAAAGTGCTCAGCAACCTCACTGAGACAAACTGTGAGAATGAAGACAAGAAAGAATAAAGACAAGAACAGAGGATAGTTATGAAGAGAAATTAGACAGGAGGATCATGGAACAGAATAGAAGGGAAGATGTAACCCCTCCCCAGGCAGACCCCTTCCCCACCCAGGGAGCTCTCCACAAGCAGTGAAACATGAGATCTCTCACCCCACCAAAGAGGCCCCTGTACTTAGTAATATACTCCTCTGGGTCCCCATCCTGCTTGGCAAAACAGTGAGTAATTTTGGTGGTCACAACCCATCCCCCTTCTTTCATGAGTTGCCAAACAGACTGCCCTGTGGAGGCTTGCTTCACAGTGCATAGGCTAGACAGAGAGCTAGCTCAGCTCAGACAACCTGGAAGGGCTGCCTCACCTTCAGGCACAAGAAAGGCAAAGGAGATTTGGACCCTACACAGCCCCCTACTAACCAAGGAAGCAAGGGTTACAGAGGCCACTTGCTCTGTCACTGGCAACCAGAGAGATCCTTAGCTAACCACAGGAAGAAAATGAAACAAGCCCTGCTCTACCAACATGTCTGGTGGGAACTCCAAGGGACCCCTGCATTGTGCAGACTGGTGAATTGAATGCATCCTCCCCAAACAAACACTGTGGGAGGAAAAATGGTCGCTTGGCTACCCTAACTTTGGTGAAGCATGGTCTCTCCTGAGTCTCCCTCCTGCTAGAGGACAACTTTCCCTGTCCTCTGGAATGGCTCTGTCTGGCATCTGTGCCCAGCAGGCACCTCCTAGAGCAGTGGTTCTCAACCTTCTTAATGCTTTGACCCTTTAATACAGTTCCTCATGTTGTGGTTTGGGGGTCACCACAACGTGAGGAACTGTATTACAGGGTCACAGCATTAGGAAGGTTGACAACCACTGTCTAGACTCTAGACGTTCAGTCCCCAGCTCTCCTCCTGCTGACTAGGAAGAGAATGGGTCTAGCCTTGGGCAATCCCACTCTGAGAAATCCCAGGAAGCAGAGAACAAGGTGAGCCACCCTCCACCAACTACAGGCAAAAGCTGTAGCACTTTAAATCTGTTGAGGCCCAGACTTTGGTGAAAACCATGGCTTTATGAATATGTTTCACTATGGGGGCTGGAATTTCAGCTGGAATAGTTTGGCAAGCTGCAGAGCCCCCTCACCCAACCATAGGTGAAAGCTGTGGCATTTCAAATTTGTGGTGGCCTGGACATTAGTGATAGCCATGGCTTTTTGAATTTGTTTGCTCACAGGGCCAGAACTTAGGCTGGAACAGTTCAGCAAACTACAAGTTCCCCTTCTCCAACCTCAGGCAAAAGCCACAGCATTCCAAATATGTTGCAGCTGAGACCTTGTTAAGAACTTTGGCTTTTAAAACTTGTTTGAGGGTGGGGTTGCCACTTGGGCCAAGAAGAGTTTGGCAAGCTGCAGTCTTTTTTTTTTTTTTCTTTGTTTGAGGGCAGCGTTGGCATTTGTGCTGCAACAGTTCAGCTAACTACCTGGGAGGTGCCCCTCATACAGTGTCATCTGGAGGTCCTGCCCCTGGCCTCACCTCAACCAACTTGGAGAAAGCATGGATGGTTCTCAGAGACCCTCAAATGCTGCAGTCCTGAAAGAGAGCTTTGGGAGACTATTGCAAGAAGGGCCACAGGTATAAGCAACAGCTCATTTGAACACTGAGTGGTGAAGGAGAGTTGTGAACTCCACATCCTGGGGCCTCTGGATCTGATTTCAGCCCTCCAAGTTTAGATTCCAAACAAGTCACCTAGGTGCTGCCTAGGGACCACAACTAGATTATCTCTCAATACCAGTTTAGGGACAACCTAGCAATCCAAG
>NW_003852587.1:2017866-2040788 GCF_000181295.1 Otolemur garnettii
ACACATGGGGAAAAATCAGCAGGAGAACCCTGACATCAAAAATCAAAGCAGATCAATTGTCCCAAAAAAAATTATAAGGGATATACACCTGAAAATACCATCCACAGAGAAATTATTGAAGTGACAGTAACAGAATTCAGAATATGGATGCCAAATAAGATAAATGAAATTTAGGAGAACATGGGAAAAGATATCCAAAAAAGTCCAAAAACTATCTCAAGAAATCAGTGAAATTAAAGAGAAAGTCACTAAGGGTCTGAACATAATCAGGAAAGATACAGTAGAGAGAGTTTAAGGAATTAAAAGAGGCATTTAAGGAGTTTCAAAACACAGTAGAGAAAGTCTCAGCAATAGAGGTTAACATGGAGAAGAAAGAATATCAGATATCAAAGACTTTTGGACTAACCCAATCTTTCAAAGAGACATAAAAGAATAGAGTAAAAACAGAACATTCTTTGAGAGAGATATAGGACTACACTAAATGCATGAATATACAAATTAAAGGGATTCCTGATGAAGAAGAGAGTCCTAAAAGCATGGAAACTCCACTTCTGGACATCGTCATGGGGAATTTCCCAGGCATTGTGAGAGACCCGGAAAGTCAGATATTAGATAGTTTCAGAACCCCAGCATGATTCAGCTCAAAGCACCTCCAGACATATGGTAATTAACTAGGGCAAAGTCAAAATGAAGGAGAAAATTCTGTAAGCAGCAAGACATAAGCAAATTCTTAGCCACAAGTGGAAAAATATCAAGGTAACAGAAAAATTTTCAGCTGAAATTTTTTAAGCAAGAAGAAGGTGGTCATCTGTCTTTAACCTTCTTAAACAAAATAATTTTTAGTGTAGGATTCTGGGCTGAATATGTTTCATATTTGACAGAGAAATCAAATCTTTTACTGACATGGAAACATTGAGGAATTCACTACAAGACTGCATCTGAAAAAAGTACTCAGACTCATTCTTCATACTGACCATCACAATGGACTATAAGCAAAATAAAGACACCCAGAAACTTAAGGACAAAACCTAGCTTCCACAATGACACAAAAGATAAAAGTAAGCAACTAAACTCCACAAAAATAAGACAAATAGAACATCACCATACTTATCAATTCTCTCAATAAATATGACTAATAGAAGGATCTCCCTGCTGACCTCTCCCAGAAAGGCAGGGGAAAGAGAGAACCCAACTCTTTGTACCTGGAGTCGCTACCCCAGGGGCAAAACAAGGTGGTGCTGGACTTCAGGAGACAGCAGGAGGTCTGGAGCTGTGAAGGAGTGATACAAAAGGTGAGCATGTAGGAGTGGGAAGGGGCAGCTTCCTCCCTCCACAGAAGTTCAGAGACAGGAGGGATCCATTTTGCAGTTTTTGGATTTTGGGGGAAGCTGTGTGAAAAACTTGGACAACTGGGTGGTCTCGAACAGTGTACAGTGAACAGTTTTGAAGACTGGATGGATTGGATTTACCATCTGCCTGACCAATGGCTGGGCCACCATTGTGGGAAGGTTGTGTGGTTAGGACTGTCTGTAGGGGTCTAAAGCATAGCTAACTCTGAATCACCTGCTGTGCTTGGGTTTCCACTCATGAGGTGAGCTAAGTGGCTTTCACATACCCCAGGAATTGTCAGGCTGTGAGGGGGCACTGTGAGACTTCCCTCCTAAGGATTCTAGAGAGCTTTAAAACCTCAACCAGGCAGGGACTTAATGTTGAGGAAACAACCAGGAACTCAATGAGAGCAACTAAATCAAGACAAGAGGAACTGTTCTCAGAAACTAGAGTGGTTTCTGGTATGTGTTCTCTCTCCTAAAACCACAGCAGGGTCTGGTGTTCTGGCAAAATAAATAAATAAATAAATATTATATTTACATTTATATGTACACACACACATATATTCCTATTATTGCTGCTCCCCTTTGCAATATTTTGTTTTAGGATTTTTTTCTTTTCTCTTCTTTGACTCTAAGGTTGTTGCTGGTTATTTGACTTTATATTGTTTTACATTGTTTTGTTTTGTTTTTGCTAATTTGGTTGGTTGAATTCTTTTTTCTTTTTCATTAAATCATAACTGCATACATTGATGCATTTATGGGATACAGTATACTTATTTAATATGCAATGTGATATGCATACATCAAATTAACTCCCATTTTTACTTTCTTCAAGAGCAAGAACTTCTGTATTTTTGGTTACAGTATTTCAGCCCCATTTATTCTCTCTCTCTATTATACTTCTCCTTTTTTTCTCTCATTCAGGAGAGACTTTTCTACTTTTCTCATCTTTCCCACAAAATTTTTCAAACAACCAGCTAAGATATCCCCCTTTTTCTTTCTTCCTATATTCCTCTTTCTTCTTCCTTCATTATCTTATATAACTGGATTTTAAAATTTCCTTATTTATTCTTAGTTTTCCCTGAGTGCTGGGGTGTCATGGCCATTAGTTTGGCTAGGAGGTCATGGCAGTGGTCTGACTCAAGGAGCCCAAGAGATAATGGTCAAGGGAGTCCTTCTATACTTTGCCTTCGGAAAGACAGTACTGGAAACTCCACATTACTGAATTTTTCTTTATTATCATTGCGTTTCTCAAACAAAAAGACAATAAAAGCCATAAGCTATTAAAACCTGTGGGATACTACAATTTATTGCATTAAATGCCCACATTCAAAAAACAAAAATGGTACAAATCAACAACCTAATGGATCATCTCAAGAGACTGGAAAGGAAGAGCAATTCAATCCCAAACATGCAAAAGAAAAAAAAAAAGAATAACCAAAATTAGATCCAAATCAAATGCATTTGAGAACATAAGAACCACTGAGGTCAGCAAAAAAAAAGTTCGTTCTTTGCAAATATTAATAAAATCAACTAAACCTGGGCCAGATTAACTAGTATTAGCAAAGTAAGATCTCTCATAACTTCAATCAAAAATGACAAAAGGAGGGGTGGCACTTGTGCCTCAGTGGGTAGGGCACCAGCCCCATACATTGAGGTGGCGGGTTCAAATCTGGCCCCAGCCAAACTACAACAAAAATAGCTGGGTGTCGTGAGCAGGTGCCTGTAGTCCCAGCTACTCGGGAGGCTGAGGCAAGAGAATAGCCTAAGCCCAGGAAGTGTAGGTTGCTGTGAGCTGTGATGCCACAGCATTCTACCAAGGGTGACAAAGTGAGACTCTGTCCCTAAAAAAAAATGAAAAAAGGGCTCAGCGACCATAGCACAGTGGTTACCACATACACCAAAGTTGGCAGGTTCAAACCCAGCCTAGAACAGCTAAAACAACAATGACAACTGCAACAAAAAATAGCCAAGCATTGTGGCAGGCACCTGTAGTCCCAGCTACTTGGGAGGCTGAGGCAAGGGAATCTCTTAAGCCCAAGAGTTTGAGGTTGCTGTGAGCTGTGATGCCACGGCACTCTACCCATGGCAACAGCTTGAGACTCCGTCTCAAAAAAAAAAAAAAAGAAAAGAAAAAAGGGAAGTTAAAATAGATACCACAGAGATACAAAAGATCATCACTGATTACTACAAACAACTATGCACAGAAATTGAAAAACATAGAGGAAATGGACTAATACCTGGAATAACATCACCTCCCTAAACTCAACCAGCAAGGATTAGAAATTTTGAACAGACCAGTATCAAGCACTGACATTGTAACAATAATGAAAAAACTTCCAAAAAAGAAAAGTGCTGGGCCAGATGGTTTTATACCAGACTTCTATCAAGCCTTCAAAAAAGACCTAATATCTATATTGCAGAACCTATTCCAAAATATTAAGAAGGAAGGAACTGTCCACTACAGGTTTTAGGATGCTCATATCACCACGATACCTGAACCAGGAAAGAACCCAGCAAAAAAGGAAAACTGCAGAGCAATATAATTACTGAATATTGATGCAAAAATATTCAATTAAATTCTAGAAAACAGAATACAGATACACATTAAAATGTTATACAACATGATCAGGTAGGCTTTATTCCAGGGATGCAAGATTGGTTCAATATACATAAATTCATAAATGTAATTCACTACATAAGTAGAAACAAACACAAGAACCACATGATCTTCTCAATAAATTCAGGAAAAGCCTTTGATAAAATTCAGGATCCTTTTCTGACAGAAACACTTAAGAAAATAGGAATAGATGGGACATTTCTTAAACAGAGAGAGGCCATCTACAACAAACCCACAGCCAAGATCATATTGAGTGGAGTAAAGCCGAAAGCATTTCCACTTAGAACTAAAATCAGAAAACGATGTCCACCATCACCACTGCTATTCAGCACAGTGCTCAAAGTTCTAGCCAATGCAATCAGACAAGAGAAGGATATCAAGTATATTCAAATAGAGACAGAGGTCAAACTCTTGTTCTTTGCAGATGGTATGATCTTATACTTAGGAAACCCCAGGGACTGAATCACAAGTCTCCTGGAAGTGATAAGAAAATATGATAATGTCTCAGGATACAAAATCAATGTACACAAACCAGTAGCCTTCATATATGTGGTAGCAGTCAAGTTGAGACTCAAATCAAAGGCACACACGATACCTTTCAAAGTAGCTTCAAAAAAAATGAAATACCTGGGAATATACATAACAAAAGATGTGAAGGATCTCTACAGAAAGAACTACCAACTCTGAGAAAAGAAACAGTAGAAGACATTAACAAATGGAAGAACATACCATGTTCATGGCTGGGAGTAATCAACATTGTTAAAATGTTCATACTACCCAAAGCAATCTACAGATTTAATGCAATCCCCATCAGAGCACCAATGTCATACTTTGAAGACCTTCTAAAAATAGTATTTCATTTCATATGGAACCAAAAAAAAAAAAAAACCCAAGTAGCCAATGCAATTCTAAGAAATAAAAAACAAATCTGGAGACATTACATTACCAGACCACAGATTATATTGTAAGTCTACAGTAATTATAACAGCATGGTATTGACACAAAGATAGAGCTATAGACCTATAGAACAGAACAGAGAACCTAGAGAAGAAACCAGCCACATCTTGCCATCTGATCTTTAATGACCCAAACAAAAGCATATACTGTGGGGGGTGGTAGGGCAAGAATCCCTATTTAATAAATGGTACTGAGAGACGTGGTTAACCACATATAGAAGACTGAAACTGGATCCACACTGCTCACCACGTACAAAAATTGAGTCTTACTGAATAAAACGTCTAAATTTAAGAAACAAAATAATAAAAATTCCAGAAGAAAGTGTGGAAAAAACTCTTGACAATATCGGCCTGGGAAAAGATTTTATGAAGAAGACTCCCCTGTCAATTACAGCAACACCAAAAATAAAACAGTGGGATATGAGCAACCCAAAAATCTTCTGCACAGTGAGGGATACAAAAACTAAAGCTAACAGACAACTTTCAGAACAGAAGAAGATATTTGCATGCTGCGAATCTGACAAAGGACCAATAATAGAATCTACAGAAAACTCAAACTAATCAACAGGGAAAGGGAAAACAATCCCATATAAAAGTGAATAAAAGGCATGAACACACACTTCTCTGAAGAGGACAGACAAATGGCCAAAAAACACATGAATAAATGCTCATTGTTCCCAATAATCAGAGAAATGAAAATAAAAACCACGTTGAGATATTGCCTAACTCCAATGAGAATAGCTCACATCACAAAATCCCAAAGTTGCAGATGCTGCTGTGAATGTGGAGAGAAGGCAACACCTTTTCACTCCTGGTGGGATTGCAACCTAATACAGCCTCTATGAAAAGAAGTGTAAAGAACCCTCAAAGAGCTAATAGTAAACCTTATATTTGAGTCCACAATCCCATTACTATATATCTACCCAGGGGAAATAAATCATTTTACCATAAGGACATTTATGCTAGATTGTTCATCATAGCTCAGTTCACAACTGCCAAGACATGAAAGCAACTCAGATGCCTGTTGACTCATGAATGTATTAATAAGCTGTAGTATCTGTATGCCATGGAATACTATTCAGCCATAAAAAGGATGGAGACCTTACATCTTTTGCATTAACCTGGATGGAGTTTCTTCTTAGTAAAGTACCACAAAAATGGAAAAGCAAGTATCCAATGTATGCAATACTAATATGAAACCAATAACTACATGCCCACACAAAGAAAGAACATAATTAAATTTAAGTTGGGGGAGGAGTGTGGAGGCGGGAAAGGGAAGAGGGAAGAAAAGAGGGGATTTGGTAAGTTCTTATCTAATGGGCACAATGTAAGGGTATACAGCACATCCCCTGGGTGAAGGCTTCAACTACAACTTGAACTTTACCTAACAAATGCAAACAATATAGGCTCGGCGCCTGTGGCTCAAGCGGCTAAGGCGCCAGTCACATACACCTGAGCTGTCGGGTTTGAATCCATCCCGGGCCCACCAAACAACAATGACGGCTGCAACCAAAAAATAGCCAGGCATTGTGGCAGGCACCTGTAGTCCTAGTTACTTGGGAGGCAGAGGCAGGAGAATCTCTTGAGCCCAGGAGTTGGAGGTTGCTGTGAGCTGTGATGCCACAGCACTCTACCCAGGGTGACAGCTTTAGGCTATGTCTCAAAAAAAAAAAGCAAACAATATAACCTAATCATTTTACCCTCATATTAATCTGAAATAAAAAATATTAATAAAAATGGATTTCTAATTGGTGGAGTCTCAATTTAAACCTGAAAAATCTAGGAGTCAACTGAAGGAGTTTTCAAGGCATTATCTATACATTAGTGACCCACTGGCCCTTTTCCTGTTTCCATGAGCCTCCTTTTGGCATGGAGAGGGATCCATCTGTAGGACTACCTGATCCCAGGCTTTGAGGCCTAATGTGTGCTATGTGAATATGTATGGAGAAGAAAAAATGGAGATCATTCTACCAAGACTTCAAAGTCTTAATCTTCAAATTTCAAGGGAAAGAAAGCATTGCCCATTCTCATTTTGAATATTTTACTGTTAATTGTTCCAGCAAAGCTAATAACAATAATAGCAACAACTTCTATTCATCAATCACAATTTATTAGACATTGTACTGAGATGTTTACATACATGTCAGTTTAAAATCATCACAATTAGCCTGTGCAATAGATTCTGTGAGTCCTATTCTATAGCCAAGGAAATTGTGGTCATGTAAGTAATACCTTGGGAGGAAATTTAGGACATTTGAGATTAATTCTTAGAAACTCTGCTTTAGATATGATATAATGTGAGTCCTTCTCTGGCCTTTAGCTTTTGTTCTGAACGTAAGTCTCTTTCTTGATAAAAATGTTGATGATAATGATAATGATAATGGTAACTTTAATTTATTGAAGCCCTGATATTCACCATTTGTTTTGCATTTATTTAATCACATGATGGCACCAGGATTAAAACTCAAGGCAATCCGTACCAAGAGTGTTGGATTCTTCCATGGGAGCAGGGACATAGTCTGAAGTTTAATCTTGTTTTCTCCAGTTTTCAACTATGGCCTTGCCTGGGGTCTCTAGCCATATGATTGGCAGCTGGCTTCTTTCCTGATCTCTGCTTCTTCTTTTCCAGTTGTGAATCTCAGCCTACCTTTGTCCTCAGATCTGTTATGGCAGATCTTATGATGCCATTTACTGCCTGCCAGAAGAGCTTCCTATTACCATGTTTCTGTCTAAGGCACCTGACTACTACCTTCTGTCACCTGATCTCATGCTCCCCTACTTATTGATCTCCCCTCTCCTATAAATGTGGACCTACCCACAAGCACTGGTCCACCTCCATTTTTCAGGTCAAAGCCTCAACTTCTCTGGCTTAGCCATAGCTTTAAAACTATGAAAGCCCATTCTAAAGAATAAGAGGAAGCCTTGGTCTCTATGATACATTTATCAGTGACAGTGAAGACTCTCTTCCAAATTCCCAAAGTACTTTATATTTATCCCTCTTGAGGCAGATAGCAATTTCTATCATATTGAAGTATATACTCATCTTATACATTGAATCTCTCCATTCAGACTACATGCTCTATGAGGGTCAGAAAGAAGTTTAATTCATATTTAAGGTGCTCAAAGAAATAGCAAAGTGAGGAATAATTGGTTATCTTGATATGTAATATCTTTAATGACTCATATAATCTTCAAGTACTCAATTCATAAACATTTACAATTTGTTGAGGCAAAGCATTTTTCTCACATATAAAATATTAATGAAAATTGGGTGATGTTTTAATACACTAAAATTAATTTTAAAGATAATTCACAGAGAATCATTAAGAGAAGAGTATATCTTATGCTGAAGATTGATATTATGTGATATATAAATGTTTTTTCCTAAGACTTGTAAAATCTTGAACTCTACAAATTCACACAGAGTCAAACTGTGAAATACAGTCCATTAAAAGTATTTATTCTATATTGAAAACATTCAAGATTCAATATTAGCAGCAAATGAGTATTGAAATTCAAGTAAAATATGAATCAAACCCTACTGAGAGTAATCAAGTACACAATAATCATGGAGATATTCACTGATATGTGTGCCACAGTATTGATCTGTTTTACCTGAGTCATTTATCTGGGACAAAAAGAAATTCTACTATTATGCCTATGAAGTTAATCAAACACAGTTGCCTGCCACATACTGACAATATTGTCAATTTCCAGTTGATTATAAATAAAAAATGGCCCTCCCTGCCACTCTCTCCATAAGTGAGCTTATTTTCCTAACCATAATCACCTGAAGTCTTTGTAATTTAAAGGCCCAATTTTCTGTCCTTGTTTTCATAAAGATTTTTATAGCAGGTACAATACACTCCAGTGGGTAAGTAATGTGCCATACCCTTGGTGCATGTGAAGACTATTTAATTAATTACAAAGAAAAATCTTTTCTTAAGGCCATCTCTTTTGTAAAGCCTATTCACAAAAATGGCCATAGATATCCATTTAAAATCATTTGGGTGCATATAAAATTATCTTAAACATTGATATCTAATTTTATACACAAAGTTTTAAAAGAAAATGTTTCTATAAGGTTTATAAAGAAAACAATGGTGAGCTTTCACCTAACAATGTAAGGGTATATAGCACACCATTACAAATTAAAGTTGAAGGATTCAAGTACTAATTAATTTTACCCAGAAAATGCAAAACAGTGTAATCTAATCATTTGTACCCTCATATTAATCTAAAATTTAAAAAACAAAGAATAAAAATAGAAAACAATGAATCCTTTTCTATCCCTTACAAGCTGATAAGTTCCTAAGGTTTATGAAGCAACCATTTTAAACTACTGTGGCTCTTTCTTTTGAGGCATACAATATCCCAACTGCTACTTTTTGATTTATTTTTTTATTATATTCAATATTATCTCTTAACTATGAACCATAGGAGATGAAGATTCAGCTGTCTTAGATACAACTTTTTCACCTGTAGGGGAAGAACGATAATTTTTTCTTTAACATTCATAGGTTCTTAGTTGGAATGGACCACTATAACAAAAGACAGATTAACAAGAGAAAAACAAACAGAAGTGTATTGACATTAGCACGTATATTTCATATATACATGGACAATCCCCAGGGATTGAGTAGTTTTTCCAAGAAGGGGCTTTGAGTTCCAGTTTATCTAACATCTTTAACAAAGGACAGTCCATTTTTGAAAAGTGACAAGACAAAGGAAAAGGAGTTTCAGGCATTAGGAGTGGCAACTAGGGGGAAGTCAAATAATGGCAGAAAAAGGCTAGTTAGTAAAACTAAAGCTTGCCAATATAAATTTCTTCTCATACTCTCTCCAGATGATAAGATTCTAAAGTTGTCTTCAGTGGTTAACCTTTGTTTCCTCTGGTAGAGAAGGGGGCAAGCTACTTTTTCCTTTGTATGTCTTTGTCCTGCTTTTTGACAGAGGGCAGAAAGCTTTCTTGTTATCTACCCCTCCTTAATTGTCTTCAACTCAATAATCCTTCATAATGGGGGAGGCATATTTTGACCTCACACATAACTCAACTTACAGACACAACCATCCCAATTGGGACTTTTCCATTCTCTTATTCTTTTGAAAAGTGAACATTCTGTTCTGTGTTATCATTATAAACTTAGCATAATTGATTGAACCCCATAGTTGCCAGGATTATATTCCATTTCTTATAAAATTATTTTTTCTAATTTTCCTGGAATCAATTTTCCTTTTTTCTTTCTTTCCCTTTGATTTCCTTAGTTTTTCTGTGCCGTATTTCTCAAAATTAAGTTGGAAAGGGATTTGAGAGAGGGTCTCACAGTTTGCATGTTGAGATTCTTTCTTTTCATTTTTTTTTTGCCCTACCCTTTCAATTTTGAGTTTGTGATCAACCTTCCACAAAGTCTGATGTCCCTGAGAGTGGAGTCTCTCTGGTTTAAGTTCTCCACAGAGTAAAATCTTTGGTCTTTATAACAGACCAGGAAGAGAATGTGAAATTCATTCAAGTGCTATTTATGCAGTCTACATGTCAACCTATTAAAACCTGCTTCCCATCCAATTGCATTTCTGAATATTTTAGAGCTTGTCTGGTTGGACTCCATCTACTTCTGTGCCTCCTGTGCTATACAGTCCAAGACATCGGCTTTCTCTAATCCTTTAGGACAATTTTCACTTGCCTAATTTCCTTTCCAGTTTGCGTTTCTTTACTGTTGTTTCGTTTCCTATTGTCTTTGTCTTTTTGTGAAATAATTCTTTTTTTCCCTTTACTTTGGAGATAAATGGAAATAAATATATGTGTTCAGTTTACTAGCTATTACTAGAATTCCTCATTCAATTTTTTTTATTTTTTAAAATTTATGTAAATAAATCTGTCACCTAAATTCTCTCTCATTCAGATTTGAAAGTTCTAAATGTAATAGATAAGTTTAGTATCTCATATTCATCTATATAGTTTGGGGGCCCTGGCCACAAAAGACAAAATGAAGAAGAAAAAAAAAAAGAAGAATCAGACACAGCAGTAAATAAACAAACCCACTCCCTTACACATTATAGTGAAGTATTCCTAGGTCATTGGCTTAATGATAGAACTAAATGTCAAGACAAAGTGATTTGTCAAGACATTTTCTTTACACTGGCTTATTATGCCCTATTGATGGGAAGTTTCTACCCAAAATAACACATGTTCTTGTCATATAAGAAAACAAAAAAAACAAACTTCTGCAAATAGTGGATGGTCCCTTAAGTTGAAGGACAATATTTAATATTTTACCACCCATTTTTTATTCAACTACAACCACCTTGCTCTTGCTATCCCACAAATACAATAGATGATTCCTCACTTTTTTTCAAGTTTTTTTAAGTCATAAACACATAGATCATGTATACATTGATGCCATTATGGGGTACAATGTGCTGATTTTATATACAATTAGGAATGCTTACATCAAACTAGTTAATATAGACTTCATCTCATTTACTTAGTTATTGTGTTAAGACATCTATACTCTATAATGACTCCCCACTTGGTAATAACAATAGCCTGTTTGGGAGCCTCTGAGAAACATTTGACTTTGGGACACTTTCTACTTTCTGGAACTTTATAGTCCCACATGGCTTCTGTCTTCTCTTCATCCACTTCATTTTTGTTTTTCTTTTTTAATTTTAATCCTACTGCTCATTTTTTTTCTTTGCTGTCTTTCACCCCAAAGTCTTCATCCTTTTTAAGTTTACTCTATAGCATCAACTCTCACCCATAAGTGTCCACTTTGTTGAACTTCAGTTCCTTCTTTCTGACAATGCTGCAGTCTGGTTGAGGACAACTTCAATTTTCCCTTATCTATTGAAATGTTTCAATCACATTAAGCAGTTATAATAGATGCTTTCATAAAAGGTTTATTGGGGGTGGATAATACTGCAGTGAATACTGTGGTGTGCTACCTGAATCTCTTTGTTTTTCCCCCGTCAGGACTGAGCCACTCATCCCCCAAGCTAGTGTGAGTTTAGTCTTCAGAAGGCTCTCCACTAAGATCCTCTCTCAGAAATTTGGAATTTCATAGAGCCACTTTGGCCCAGGTCAAATCCTATCTCCTGGGGTAACCTGTTCCTAACAAGTTCCTTCACATCCCACAATGCTGATGTCAAGGGACTTCCCTGTGAACCTCCTTTAGGTGAATATCAGTTTGGAATCTATTTTTAGGAACTGACTCAAATAGTTGCATATTAATTTGAACATGTGACTAAAGCATGTAGTACCATCATGAATTCTATTCTCCAAGGGTAGGATATTTTAAGGACTGGACTTTAAAGAGACAATGTAATAACAATACTAAAGTTGTTGTGTCTGGAATCATATGTTCATGTTTGCAACCTGAATTTACAGCTTATCAGCTCTATGACCTCGCTCAATTTTTAGTCAGTGTAACTGTGATTTCTTTTTTCATGTCTACATGGTAATGATAGTATTGCCAATGTAATATTATCAAAACCGTATAGAGGGCTTATTGAAACACGGATGATGAGGCCCAACCCCCAGAGTATCTGATTTAGTAGTTATAAAGTGGGGCCTGAGAATGTGCATTGCCAATGAGCCACTAAGTGATGCTAATACTGCTGATCTGAAAACCACACTTTGAGATTCATAGCCACAAAGCTATATGGAGATAAAATAAGAAAGCATCAGCAATGTCCTGAGCTTAGAGCATAGTACGTGTTCAAAACCTTAATGATCTTTGCCACTGACATTGGAAAAGCTGTAATTTTCTACTTATGAACTTGAACGGAATTTCTGTGCCTAAAGACAGTTTCAGAAATTGTGAAAAGCTGAGAGGAGCAATAACATCCAAAGAACTAGTGGCTGTAAACAAATTCCATGGACTATATTGAACCGGAGATAGTCAATCATCAAAATATCAGGAATGTTGAAAAAAATGAGAAGCTGTGAATATACTCCTTGAATGGGGTGAACATAATGCCAACTGCATCTTAACTAGGTTCTGGGGTCCCTATAGTACCATCAACAGCCCTGCCCAAATTCACAGTTCTCTTCATTTCAAGCTGTCAGAGTAGGGGGACCATGGAAAGGAGGTAGGGCATGAACTAATCATTTCTAGCTCAACTGCCTATCATTAAGAAAGACAAACTTAATAAATCAAAATATTCTTTTAGCTAAATTGTTTTAATCATTACGAATACTACTTTTTATTCAGGACAAGTAGAATGATTCCATTCATGTTAACTATCAGGTTATTATGTGTGGAATGTCTGATGTCCTTAAGCAGTACATTTGACAGTTGATGAACCTATTTCTGACACTTCACTTTGATACTTTTTTTTTTTTATTGTGAAGGTACATCCTCATTCTTTCAAATGCATGTTTTTGGCTTGTGATTATCTTTCAAATTTTTAGAGCAATTTTTGTGAAACCATGGATAAATCAAAGTTTGTGTTACTTTTTAATATGATTTCCAGTGTAGAACCAATGCAACACAGACAGCTTGAAATATCAACAAAGCATTTCGGAAAGATGAATGCTAATGAATGCACAGTATATCAATGGTTGGAGAAGTGCCATTCTGGTCATTTTAATCTTGAAAACAAGCCACATGGGTGAACTAAGATCAAGATGGATAATGATGAGCTAATAGCTTCAGTGAAAGAGAATCCATCTCAACCTATGTGTAAATTAGCAGCAAGGTTTGACATTACTATTCCAACAATATGGGACCATTTGAAATAAATTAGCAAGGTAAGGAAACTGGATAGATGTGTTCCACATGAATTAAATGAATGCCAGAAGAGAAATTATCTTGAAGCTTGCCTTTCTTTGCTGTCATGACAAAAAGGTGAACCATTTCTACATCACTTTTTAAATGTTACAAAAAATAGATTATTTTTGATACTAGCAAGCTTTTGGCACAATGGTTGGATAAAGATGAAGTTCTAAGACAAAGCACCAAACTTGGTGTCTGTTTACTGGTCTAATGCTAGTATTATCCACTATAGCTTCATAAAGCCTGGTCAAGTGATTACAGTAGATGTCTACTATAACCAACTGGATGAAATTTTGAGTGTTTGTGACTAAGCATCCAAGATTGGTCAATATAGACAGGCCAATACTCTTGCAAGACAATGCTTAACCACATATGACACAAACAATGCTGCTCAAACTATAGAAAATGGATTTGAAAACTCTGCCATCCATTGCATTCACCAGACCCAGAACTTGCTGCAACTGACTACCACTTCTTCCAGGCTTTGGACCATTTCTTGCAAAGAAAAATACTCAATTCTCAACAAGCTGTGAAAAATGTCTTTCATAATTTCATCATACTCATTCTCCAGGCTTCTTTACTGCTGGTCTAAACAAGCCACATGCTAAGGTGGCAAAATTGTGTCCATAGTTTAGGTGTATAGGTTGATTAATTATACTACTTTTTGTTTGAGATATAGTAAACTTTTCATTCAAAATCAAAAATTTCCCACGAATGGATCAACAAACTAGTATATGTACACCATGGAATACAATGCAGCCATAAAGAAAGATGGAGACTTTATGTCTTTCATGTTCACATGGGTGGAGCTGGAAAATGTTCTTCACAGCAAAGTATCACAAGAATGGAAGAAAAAGTATCCGATGTATACACCCCTATTATGAAACTAATTTATATCTTTTATATGAAAGCTATATCCTAACAACAGCCTAAGAATACAGGGAGAGGGGAGGGAGAGGGGCGGGAGGAATGAGTGGAGGGAGAGGGATTGGAGGGATCACTTCTGAGGTTTATCTTACAAGGGTACAAGTGAATTTTTCTAAGAGTAGAATGTGAACATTTTAAAATGATAACTAAGAAAATGACATAAAGGCTATGTTAATCTGTTTGATTGAAGTGTTTCGTATTGTGTGTGAAAGCCCCACACTGTACCCCAGAAGTGCATTAATGTACATAGTTACCATACCATTCAATAAAAAAATGAAAAAAAAAGAATTAAAGGCTCAGAGAGATTAAAAATTTGTTTAAAGTCACGTAGCTACTAAACTAAGATTTGTATTAAAGTTTCTAACTTTAAAGTCAAAAAAATCAAAAATTTCATATTTAATGACCTAAATGCAGGCTAATTTAAAGACCCTCCCCCCAACTCCACCCAAAATGTGATTCCATGAAGCCTATGCTCAAGGTCATCTGTTCATTGTGGTCACATTGGGAAAAAGTAACTTGGTAAAGTAGAAAATAGCTAGTATTTTAGATTCTTCAGTACATTTTTCTGCAACTCTGATCCAGTAAGACTTAGATTAAAATCTAACAAACAGGTGGCATTGGTGGCTCAAAGGAGTAGGGCACCAGCCCCATATGCCAAAGGTGGTAGGTTCAAACCTAGCCCCTAGCCAAAAACTGCAAAAAAAAAAAAAAAAAACAAAAAATCTAACAAACATTATCTGAGTTCCTACTATGTGTCAGATCTTTTGCTACTGCTTGTCCAAATGTATCTTCTCTAATCCCCACAACAATAAGCAAATCTACTATTATGCATTACTTTGATAGAAAAATAATGTTATAATAGAAGGGAGCAAAATCTACAGGAAGCACAAAAACATCAGAAATCTCTACCTATCTATTATTTTCAGTTAGTGATTTGATATTTATTCTAAAGAAAAATTGGTTTAGATGCCAGACATATGGGCACTGACTTTCATTTTGTTCCTTTCTTTAGTATAGCTCAATGACTTGTAAACTCACATGTGCATATCAATTAATATAAAGGATTGTACATTCAGAGCCAGATGTACCATAACCTGATTTAAAGGTTTTTCAAGGATATTTTTGACTATAAGGAATTTTCATTTTAATGGATGACTTACAAAACCCATTCCTTTATAAAATGAGACTTTTGGTGAATATCTTAAGCAAAAACATTCCAGCTATCTGAACGCTCAGCATTTCAATATGACTTTTGCTTCTCTTTCATATAGTACAGGAATGGACCTCAATGAGCAATAAAGCTGGGACAGCTGCAGTGATGGTCCTAAGAAAATGGCATTCACTTGACTCAGACCTGAAGACAACCTTCAGGATTACATTGGAGTCACTTTAATCAAGTATTTCAACAGATATTTGTTTGGTCTTGAATACATAATAGGCAATGCTCTGGGTGTTAGAGACATAGCAGTAAATAATTCACAATTTGTTGCTCTTGGGGAGCTTGCACTTTAGAATCAGAAGAAACAGACAAATAGCAGATAAATATGTGTGTAGTTTATCATATTGTATTTCATCATGTGAAAGGGACAGAAAGTTCCTATAGAGATATTACTTTATTCAAGCATCATCAGGGAAGGAAGAGACTCAAGAGATTGGTGTCCTGGAAACAGAATGAAGAAAGTGTTTTTAATAGGAGAGAGTGATCAGCTGCATTGTATGTAGGTGATTGATCCAATAAAATGAACAATAAAAATTAATGATTGGATTTTGCAACAGGAAGGTCACCGATGACCTTAACAAAATAGTTTTGGTGGACTTATGGGTATGAAAGTCTCATTATAGTGGGCTCAACAGAAAGTAAGAGAAGTGAAGAGAGTAAATAAGAAAAAGTTATCAGGGAGTTTTGTTATAAATGGCAACAGAGAAATGGTACAATAGTCATAGAGAAATGGACAATTAAGGGTATATACATATGGTGTATTTGCATGCTGAGAAGACAGATTCAGTGGCCAGGATAAAGTTGATGACACAAGAGAAAGGAGGACAATTCCTAAGCTCTGTCCTCCAATTAAGAATGAGATCACATGCACAAGTAGAAAGTGTGATCTTATACAAAGGGATAAATAGCTCATTTGTGTGACACAAGGAAAATGGAGTAGATACAAAAGATGGAAGATTAATTTGGTGGGGGAATATAATGTTCCCTTTTGAATGCTTCTATTTTCTTAAGTACATAAGGAGCAAAACCATCCATTCAGAAAGAGAAAAGGCAGGAGATATTGGTAGTTTGTAGACAGAGAAAAAAGCTTCAAAATAATTATCTAAGAGAACGGGAGAATGAATCAACTTGGGATAAATCATGGAATTTCCCAGCAGCTTTAAGGGTGCACTGGAAGTCGGTATATATGTGAATAGCTTCTGATGAGTTGGTTGACACAGAACCAGTTTCTAGAATGGCAGGCAGGATGGAGGTCCTAAAATGTTGTACCTTCTCTATCTGAGAGTATACTGCGTTATTTCCTGCTTTATATAACTATCTCCATAAATTTCAATGACCTCTGCCATGAAGGAAAGTTGACATCCTTTAGCAGTAACTTTGCTTCTTTGCATCAATCACAACATGGTCCATTGTGACAAGCAAGCAAGGAGAGAGAACAACATAACAATATTCCTCAGGCACCTTATTAATACAAAGAAGGTAGAAACCCTCCTTATTCATTTTCCAAGAACAAAACAGCTTTCTCTGCCTGCTGTACATGGATATCACTCTGCTAAGGCCTCAAAACCAATGTATCTAAACCTACACTGGTTTTCCCAGTCAGGTTTCCCTCCTAGTTCATGGCCTGACTATCCATTTAATTCCCTGAATATAATTACACTCATATTTATGTATGAAAAAATCATTACTTTGCTTCTAAATTTTTGATGACTCCTCGTTTCTTAAATTATAAGTTTTAAACTCATGAGCACGATATGATATGCCTTTCTAGTCTATTCATCTGGCTCATCTTCCACATCTCCCCATATCACACTATCCTCTGCCTATCAATTTTATACCCCAGACCTACTTATTATGTTAAACAATAATGTCATAAGACAGTTAAGGCCTTAAAGAGAAGCCAAATAGAGTCAGCTGTGGTGGCTCACACCTGTAATCCTAGCACTCTGGGAGGTTGAGGCAGGATTGCTTGAGCTCAGGAGTTCAAGACCAGCCTGAGCAAGAGACTGCATATCCACAGAAAGAAAGAAAGAAAGAAAGAAAGAAAGAAAGAAAGAAAGAAAGAAAGAAAGAAAGAAAGAAAAGAAAAAGAAAAGAAAAAAACAGCTCGGCATCATGGTGCATAGTGGTAGTCCCAGCTATCTGAGGCAGGAGCATCCCTGAAGCCCAGGAATCTGAGGTTGCAGTGAGCTATGATGATACCACTGTTCTCTACTCAGGGCACAGAGTGAGTCTCTGTCTCAACAAAAAAGAGAGAGATGCCAAGTAACCCAGATGCTCTTAATAGGCAAAAATTGAGGCTGCTTCCATCAAAATACTTGCCCTGAATTAACTAAGAGAAGAATTTGCCTCCACATGTGCTGCAGAAGCTTCTGAAACCTTGTCTCTTTACACATAGTCGTATTGCTCTCAATATCTCTGTGTTCTAGAACACAATCAAAATTAAGAGAACTTCTAAAATTGGATCCTTCTTGCCAATGTCTCAACTGTGGCTCTTGGGTACTATAGTTCAATTTATTACAACTAAAACTATGTTTAAAACAAAGGGAAAAATAATTTTTAGCATTGTATTATTTCCAGTCTCTCAGAAAGCAAGTGCTAAGTCAGAATTAAAAGTGTAAGAGCAATTTCTGAGAAAGATGAAGGAGGGAGCAGGAGGCAGGAAGAGTTTTCAGACTGGGAGGCAGAACTGACCCTTGTGAATGGAGAGGGGAAGACAAAAGGGGAGTAGGAGGTAAGAAGAGCCTCAGTCAGCAGTACAGCTCTAAGAAAATTTCAGCCAGGATAATGGGGAGCCTCAGAGCACAGACTGCACACCAGAAAGGTCTTGTGTCAAGCAGAAATAGCCCAGCTTTACTCCCCCTGCCATGTTCTGTTATGGGATAGAAACATCCTAGGGAGATGGTGACCTTGGCCAGAATGCTGCAATGGGTCCCAAAGGTACCATAGCTGGTGGCTTCAGCCAATAGCTCTCGTTGCATCAGGTGCAACAGATTCTCTCTCATAGAGAGACCTGAGTCTGCCCTTTCATGGCTGCCAAAATCATCTACCCATATTCCTGAACCTAATATTCTCTGTTTGCTATCATTACCAACCGACAAAGTTATTTTCTGAATTCCCACGAACTTTAACGTATCAGTGTTTTTACTGACACTGTTCCTTCTCTTTGCCTTTCCTTTTCTTCTATGTCTGGTTGTCTTCTACTCAATTTTGAATAATTAGTCAAATAATATTTCTTTTATGACTTCTTACATACTCTATTCCCTTTATGGCCTTTATGTCCCTCATAGATTTTGGTAATACTTTCAGTGAAGCATTTATAATATCTTAGTAAGTTGTTTTCATGTGTCTCTAGTGCTACATTTGAAAGCTTCTTTCCAGAAAAAAAGTATATTTTATTCATTTTTGTGTTCCTAATGTCATGTCATGTATACCTAGGCACCCCAGAGTACCAGTGATGTCACAAGTGGTGTCATGGGGTAATTTAAATTTTCAGGGAGAACACAATGATGCAGCACATACTATTAATTTGCCTGGGCCTATGTACTTAATAAGCAGAATTGTTAGATATTTATCTTGGCCTAATATTGGAGGGAAAAACTGAAGGGAATACCAAGGGCTCTATGAATTGAGAAAGTTGGGGAAACTCTGTTCTAACTCTCAATGAGCACAGTACTTGGCACATAACATCTATTTGACAAATAACTATTAATTTTCAATAATTTATCTTGCTTGTAAACTTTTATTCAGCACATAAATTCTCCATGCCAACCATTGTTCTAAGTATATGCATTGTGGCATTTATCCTTCCAAGAGCCCTGTGAGGCAATTAGTATCATTATCACCATTCTAAAGATTTGGAAACTAAGATATGGAGTGATGAAGTAACTTTTGCAAGGCCACACAACAAAAACATATTTTTGAAAATTGTATTCCAAAGTCACTACTATGCATAAACTGACAGATTTTTATAATAACAAAAGAAGTTGAGGGAAAATAATAAGACCAAATTTACTTTACTGCAGCATATAAAGTGAACTTTTAAGAGTTAAATAGATAAATTAATTAAGCAATATTTGCTCAAAAACTATTATTGACTATCTGCTGGGTGAAAAATACTATGAGGAATATGCAGATGAATAAAGAAATAGTTCTCAAGTGGTGCCTGTGGCTCAAGGAGTAGGGCACCAACCCCATATACCAGAGGTGGTGGGTTCAAATCCAGCCCTGGGCAAAACAAAAAAAAAGAAAGAAAAAAGAAATAGTTCTGAAACTGAAAATTTTGAAGCAAAGTAATTTTTTTTATTTTTATTAAATCATATTTGTACACATTAATACTATCATGAGATACAGTGTGTTGTTTCCATATACAATTTGAAATACTTTCATCTAATTGGCCAACATAGCCTTCATGTCATTCTCATAATTGTTGTGTTAAGACATTTATATTTGACATTTAGAGAGACTCGCATGTAACCTTATAGGATAAATCATAGGCATGATCCCAGCAATCACCATCCCTTCACACATCCTGCCCCCTCCGTCTCCCCTTTCCCTGCATTTTTGGACTACAATTGGATTATAGCTTTCCTATGATAGTTAACAATTAGTTTCATAATAGGGTTGAATACTTTGGATACTTTTTCTTCCATTCTTGAGATGTAAACATGAAGGAGATAAAGTCTCCGTCTTTCTTTATGACTGCATAGTATTCCATGGTGTACATATACCACAATTTATTGATCCATTCATGGGTCGATGGGCACTTGGGCTACTTCCATGACCTAGTGATTGTAAATTGTGCTGTGATGAACATTCTGGTACAGATATCTGTATTGTAGTGTGATTTTTGGTCTTCTCGATATATACCTAGCAGAGGTATTATAAAATCAAATGGCAGATCAATATTTAGTTCTCTAAGTGTTCTCCAGATGACTTTCCAAAAGGGACATATTAGTTTGCATTCTCACCCTTTTCACCACAACCCTGCCAGCATCTGTGATTTGGGGATTTTGTGATATGGGCTAATCTTGCTGGTGTTAGATGATATCTCAAAGTAGTTTTGATTTGCATTTCTCTGATGATTAGGGATGATGAGCATTTTTTTCATATGTCTGTAGGCCATGCATCTGTCTTCTTTGGAGAAGTTTCTCTTTAAGTCTCTTGCCCACCCTGAGATGGGGCCATTTGTTCTCTTCTTGCTAATATGTTTGAGTTCTCTGTGGATTCTGGTTATTTGACCTTTGTCAGAAGCATAACCAGCAAATATCTTTTCCCACTCTGAGGGCTGTCTGCTTGCTTTTCTTACTGTGTTCTTGGCTATGCAGAAGCTTTTTAATTTGAGGAGGTCCCAGTAGTATATTTTTGATGTTGCTTCTATTGCCCAGGGGTGTCCTCCTCATAAAATATTAGTCCAGGCCAATTTCTTCAAGAGTTTTCCCTACACTTTCTTCTAGTGTTTTTATAGTTTCATGTCTTAAATTTAAGTCTTTAATCCAGTGAGAATCTATCTTAGTTAATGATGACAGGTGTGGGTCCAGTTTCAGTTTTCTGCAGGTAGCCAGCCAGTTCGTCCAGCACCGTTTGTTAAATAGGGACTTTTTTCCCCACTCAATGTTTTTAATCGGCTTGTCAAAGATCATATAGTGGTAAGTAGCTGGGTTCAACTCTTGCTTTTCTATTCTGTTTCATACATCTACCTCTCTGTTTTTGTGCCAGTACCATGCTGTTTTGATCACAATGGATTTATAGTATAGTCTGAGGTCCGGTAGCGTGATTCCTCCTGCTTTGTTTTTGTTTCTGAGTAATGTCTTGGTTATTCAAGGTTTTTTTTTTTATTCCATATAAAATGAAGTACTATTTTTTCAAGATCGTTAAAGTATGACAATGGAACTTTAATAGGGATTGCATTAAAATTATATATTGCTTTAGGTAGTATAGACATTTTAACAATGTTAATTTTTCCCAGCCAAGAGAAAGGTATGTTTTTCCATTTGTTAGCATTTTTAGCTATTTCTTTTCTTAGAGTTTCATAGTTCTCTTTATAGAGATCTTTCATGTTCTTTGTTAGGTAAACTACAAAATATTTCATCTTCTTTGGCACTACTGTGAACAGAATGGAGTTCTTGACTCCAAGTTTTTTCAGCTTGGCTGCTATTGGTATATATAAAGGCTACTGACTTATGGGTGTTGATTTTTTAACCTGAGACGTTGCTGTATTCTGAAGCAAAGTAATTTTAATAACAGTTTCCTACTTTCAAGATAAATCATAATTATGATATTAGTCTGTGAATGAGCCTTTTCTCTTATGTCTACATTCTTTTCAGAAGTGATTCTAGAGAATTAGTCCTGTTTATTCAATTAGCTTCTTCAGGAGTCTTTCCATTTAGGTTTTACAATTTATGCTAACAAATGAACTCACTCTACTTAGGTTTCAGCAGCTTTAGGAAAGTGTACTACATCATTAATTGTCATCATATCAGAATTGAGCACATAGGATTTTGGCTTCTTCACTCTTGTGATGCTTTTCTAAGAATAATGTGTTCCCAATCCCAAACCCAGAAGAAGAATAGAAAAAAACAAAATTAGAGCAGAATTAAATGAAATTGAAAATAAAAGGATTATAGAACAGATCAATAAATCCAAAAGCTGGTTTTTTGAAAAGGTCAATAAAATAGATAAACCTTTGGCCAGCCTAAACAAGACAAAAAAAGAGTAAAATCTCTAATCTCATCAATCAGAAATGGTAAAGATGAAATAACAACAGACCTCTTAGATTCAAAAAATCCTTAATGAATATTACAAGCAACTTTATTCCCAGAAATACAACAATCTGAAGAGAATCGACCAATAC
Source organism: Otolemur garnettii (assembly GCF_000181295.1). Lineage (NCBI taxonomy): Eukaryota > Metazoa > Chordata > Mammalia > Primates > Galagidae > Otolemur > Otolemur garnettii. The sequence continues at coordinate 2,040,547 of NW_003852587.1, forward strand.
TTGGAAGCACGCCACCTCCTGAGACTCAGCCAGAATGAAGTGGAAATGTTGAACAGACCTATTTCAAGTTCTGAAATAGCATCAACAATACAAAATGTTCCTACATTTTGTATGAGAGAAAAGCCCAGGACCAGATGGCTTCACATCAGAATTCTACCAAATCTTTAAAGAGGAACTAGTACCCATACTACTCAACCTTTTCCAAAATATAGAAAAAGACGGAATACTACCCAACACATTCT
>NW_003852587.1:2042655-2053071 GCF_000181295.1 Otolemur garnettii
CAAAAATCACATTACAACAAAGATATTTGTATCAGAATGTTTATTGCATCCCAATTCATAATTGCCAGGTCATGGAAGAAGCCCAAGTGCCCATCGATCCACGAATGAATCAACAAACTGTGGTATAGGTACACCATGGAATACTATGCATCCGTAAAGAAAGATGGAGTCTTTACGTCCTTCATGTTCACATGGATGGAGCTAGAAAATGTTCTTCTTAGCAAAGTATCACAGGAATGGAAGAAAAAGCATCCAATGTACACACCCCTATTATGAAATTAATTTAAACCTTTTATATGAAAGCTATAACCTAATAACAGCCTATGGATATGGGGAGGGGGGAAAGAGGGGGGAATGGGTTGAGGGAGGGGGATTCAAGGGTTCACTTCTGTGGTTTATCTTACAAGGGTACATGTGAATCTTTCTATGAGTAGAATATGAACGTTTTAATACAATAACTAAGAAAATGACATGAAGGCTATGTTAACCAGTTTGATCGAAGTGTTTCAGAGTGTGTGCGAAAACACCACACTGTACCCCAGAAGTGCATTTATGTGCACAGTTACCGTTCAATAAAAAAAAAAAAAAAGAAGAAGAATGTGTTCCATTTCCATCTAGGTTAGTACAAAAGATGTAAAGTATCTGTCTTTTTAATGGCTTAATACTATTTCATGGTGTACATATACCACAGCTTGGTAATCCATTCCTGGGTTGGTGGGCATTTAGGCTATTTCCACATTTTGGTGATTGTCAGTTGAAGTGCAATTAACAGTCTAGTGCAAGTGTCCTTATGATAAAAGAATTTTTTTCCTTCTGGATTTATGCCAAGTAATGGGATTGCGGGATCAAATGGGAGGTCTAGTTTGAGTTCTTTGAGGATTCTCCATATTTACTTCCAAAAAGGTTGTAATTGTTTGCAGTCCCACCAGCAGTGTAAGAGTGTTCCCTTCTCTCCACATCATGACAGTATTTGCAGTTTTGAGATTTTATGATATGGGCCATTCTTTTGGGGGTTAGATGATATCTCAGGAGGGTTTTGATTTGCATTTCTCTAATAATTAGGGACAATGAGCATTTTTTCATGTTTGTTAGCCATTCATATGTCTTCTTCAGAGAAGGTTCATTCATCTCTCTTGCCCATTGATATAAGAAATTGATGGCTTTTTTCATGTTGATTAATTTGATTTCTCTGTAAATTCTGGTTATCAAGCTTTTGTCTACTTCAACAGAGGCAAATGTCTTTTTCTATTATGTAGGTTGTCTATTTGCTTTAGTTGTTGTCTCCTTAGCTGTACAGAAGCTTTTCGGTTTAATTAAGTCCCATTTTTTTATTTGTGTTGTTGTTGCAATTGTCATGGAAAGTCTTCTTCATACAGTCTTTCCCCCAGCCAATATCTTCAAGTGTTTTTCCCATGCTTTCTTTGAGGATTTTATCATTTCATGCCTTAAATTTAGGTCTTCTTTCCATCTTGAATCAATTTTTGTGAGTGGAAAAAGGTGCAGGTCCAGTTTCATTCTTTTACATGTGGATATCCAGTTCTCCCAGCACCATTTATTGAATAAGGACTTTCCCCCAGTGCATGTTATTGTTTGGTTTATTGAAGATTAGGTAGCTGTAAGAGGTTAGTTTCATCTCCTGGTTTTCTATTCAGTTACAGATGTCTATGTCTCTATTTTTATGCCAATATCATGATTTTTTGATCACTAGGGCCTTGTAGTACAGGCTGAAGTCTGGTAGGCTGATGCCCCCCATTGTGTTTTTATTACTAATAACTGCCTTAGCTATACGGGGTTTTTTATGGTTCCATACAGAATGAAGAATTATTTTTTCCAAGTCTTGAAATTGCAATGTTGATATTTTAATAGGGATGGCATTGAATCTTTACATTGCTTTGGGAAGTATAGACATTTTAACAGTGTTGATTTTTCCCAGCCATGAGCATGATATATTCTTCCACTTGTTAATATCTTCTCCTATTTCTTGTCTTAGGGTTTCACAATTTTCTTTATAGTAGTCCTTCACCTCTTTTGTTAGGTATATTTCTAGGTATTTCATTTTATTTGAAGCTACTCTGAAGGGGATTGTGTCCTTAATTAGCTTCTCATCTTGGCTGTTATTGGTGTATACAGAGGCTACTGATTTGTGGATTTTTAACAAAGGTATGAAAACAATTCAATGGAGGAAGGATTTTTTTCAACAAATTTTCATTGTAGGCAAAAAAAATACTTTAATCTTCACACTGTATACAAAAATTAATTAAAAACAGATCATGAATTTTAATGTAAAAAATAAACTATAAAATCTCTGAGAAAAATAGAAGAGTATCTTTGGTACTTACTGCTAGGTGAAATGATTAGACATGCACAAAAATATCTTCTATTTAAAACAAACTAATAAATTGGACTTCATCAAAATTAAAAACATTTGTACTAAAGAAACCTATTGTGAAGATGAAAAACAAGCCAATAATTAGAAGAAAATATTTGCAAATCATATATTTTTAAAAGGCCACATATCTACAATATTTATATAAATAACTCTCAAAATTCAAGTTTACTTTTTTAAAAATAATTATAGCTTTCAATTATAAAATGAGCAAAAAAACATGAAAATAGATTTCTACAAAGAGAAGATACAGATGGTAATAAACAACATGAAAATATTCAAAGTTGTACGGTCCCCATGGCTCAGTGAGTAGGGTGCTAGCCCCATATACAAAGGGTGATGGATTCAAACGTGGCCCCAGCCAAACTGCAACAAAAAAATAGCCAGGCATTGTGGTGGGCACCTGTAGTCCCAGCTACTTGGGAGTCTGAGGCAAGAGAATCACCTAAGCCCAAGAGCTGGAGGTTTCTGTGAGCTGTGATGCCATGGCATTCTACCAGAGGTGACAAAACAAGACTCTGTCTCTAAAAAATAAATAAATAAATAAATAAAATACTCAAAGTTATTATCCTTAGGTAAATGCAAGTTAAAATCCAGTAAGATGTCACTGCTTCATTTTTAGAAAGCTAAAATAAGCTGTGGTATATGTATATCATGGACTACTATTCATCCATAAAAAGATGGAGATTTTGTATGTTTTGTTACAAGTTGGATGGATTGATGGATTTAGAGAACACTCTCTCTAGTAAAGTATCACAAGAATGGAAAAACAAGCATCATATGTACTCAATACTAATTTAAAACTCATAGATTAACAACAACATATTCACATGAGAGGAAAACTCAATTAAATTCAAGAATGGAGGAGGGGTGAGAGGATTTGGTAAATTCCCACCTAACAAATTCAATGTAGGGATAATGACACACTTCCTGGGTGAAGGTTACAACTTACGACTGGGAATTTACTTTACAAATGCAAACAATGCAACCTAATTAAATATACCCTCATATTAAGCTGAAATTTAAAACAAGAAGGAATATATTTTAAAAAGCGATAATGCCAAATTTGGCAAGGATATGAAGAAACTGTATTTCTCATACATTGCTGATGGGAATGTCAAATATTATTGGCATTCTAGAACACAGTTTGACAGTTTCTTACAAAAGTAAACATGCTCTTATATGACCCAACAATCATACTGTTGGTCATGATCTCAGAAAAATAAAAACGTTATATTCTCACAAAAAATTGTCCATAAATATTCATAGTAGCTTTATTCAAAATAGCAAAATAACTAGAAACAACTTAAACATTCTTCCATGGGTTAATGTTTGAAAAAACTGATACGTACATATAATGGAATATTACACAGAAATAAAAAGAAATGAAATAAAATATATGCAACATGATTGGACCCTAGAGGCATTATATTTAGTGAAGAATGTCTCAAAGGTTATATATACATAATTCCATTTATACACTATTCTTGAAATGACAAAATTATAGAAATGAAGAAGAGATTCTTTTGTTGTCGTGAAAAAGTTGTGTACCTTGATTGTGGTGAATTTTATACCAATCTATACACAAGATAAAATTATATAGAAATATGCATACACATATACACAAAAATAGGTTTAAATTGGTGAAAATTGAAAAAGATCTATTTTCTTGTTAGCAGTGATATAGCAATGTCAATTTTCTGGTTTGATATTATACCATATCTCTACAAGATATCACCATTGGGGGAAGATAGGTAAAATGTACATGGGAGATTTTGTCCTTTGTGAAACTTCCATGGCATCTATGATTTAAAAAAAAAAAAAAAACCAACTTTTAAAATGTAATGAAATGGACTGTTCTTGCAACAATATGCATACCTGATATGTTTTGGTGCCCCAGAGTTACTCATTCCCTAGAAAAACTAAAGGATAGGTTCAAGTCTCAAATGGTATCAGATAATTAAAAGACTTTCCATAATAACATGTACTTCTGGCATCTGTGCAAAATCAGTAAATCAATTTAGTAGAATTAGATGATGATTTAATATCGAGGTCCTTCATAATCATTTCTCAGTCTATCTTTCCAACTTCATCTCCAGCCATTCACACATACAAAATGACACTGTAGATACAATGGAGTATTTTTTTTCCTTGAGTAGAATGCATATCACCACCACAGGTGAGTTTTTTCCTTCTTCTTTTTTTTTTTTTTTTTTGCAATTTTTGGCTAGGGCTGGGTTTGAACCAGCCACCTCTGGCTTATGGGGCCGGTGCCTTACTCCTTTGAGCCACAGGTGCCACCCTTCCTGTTCCCCTTTTCAAGGAAGGCCCTTTCCCTCACTCTCCACTGGTAAAACTTACCTACATACCTTTCAGAGGCCCTTTCTTATTATAAGACCCCTTAATGGCCAGGCAAAATCGTTCACTTCCTCTTCACTAAATCACTTACCACATTGTAATATAGAGCTATTGGTTGCTTTAAACTTACCCTCAAGATCATAAATTACCAGCAGGCCTTTTTTAGCCCTAAGATACAGTGACTGGCAATCATGGTTGATGGATCTTTTGATGAAATTAAATTACTAATGAAAATGAAGATTGAGTAATTATTAACTTTACCAGTTGGCACATAGGTATGCAATGTGAATAAGAAGGTTTAATGATAATGAAATTAGAAAAATAGATCTCTTCCCTCTAAGCCAAAGGCTAATAGAAGAGAAAGGTCCATTAATGACCTGGATTAGACAAGACTTGGCACAAAATCATGTAAAGAAGACCTTTGTAAAGAGTAAAATTAAAGTTAGTTTCATCCAATTAAAAAGGTTCATAATGTGTAGATAGGAGGAAAATGAAATCACTAAGACGCTGGAACACATGATCTTATTATCGCACTTGAAAAATGTTCATTCATTTTGATTGTTGTTACATAATAAACAGACCAGTTGAGTTATGAAAATTGGAACCAAAAGCACTCAGAGTTGAGAAAGAAAGAGAGGAGAGAGAGAGAGAATATTGATTCCCCATGAGTGAATGTCATCAAGGATAAATATTCCAAGATGGGCTTCAAAATATAAGTAAGTCTGTGAGTTGGTGATATAAATATGACTTTTTTGGTGTAAGGTACAGTAGGAGCAAAGGCAAACAGCCAGGAAAGCCCAGCATATTTTAAGCACTTAGTAAGCACCCTAGTTTCACTGGTACATTGGAAAGTGGAATGGTAGAGTAAGAGAAACCATTCATGCAGTATGGGAGTTGAAAGTGATTTAACAGATTATTAAGCCCAACCCTCTTATTTCATTATACCTGAGTAAACACAAAGAACAGTCTTTGTCATCCCTAAAAGCTACAAGAGGTCCAGGGAAAAGTAAATTAAAATCTCTACCATCCCAATTTGATTAACAGCATTTCCCAAAGAGTGTCTTCCCCACCATTTGCTAGTAGACTCGAAGTAGTCAGGGTGAAGCAAAATGTAGCCACCAACACTAATTGGTTTAGGTAATCAGTGACTGGGTTGGGAGGGAAAGAAAAACAAGTTATCTCAGAATATTCCAAATAGGCTTATATATTGGCACAAAAGAAATCCCCCTTTTCTTTGCTTCACCCTCTGGATTCCATCTATTTTTTCTACTTTTTTGTATCAGTACTTCCCTGGATATAAGCAGAGTCACTCCCTATGAAGTCCTACAATGCTGCATCTTCCAGGGATCATACTAGACTTGGCCATATTGGCCTTCTGCTTAGTCGTGAGTACTGTCCTTCATTATGTATCATAACGTAAATATCTTCTTCTACATGTCCACAAACTTTATTATGTTTTTGTAATCCATATTTTGAAAGAATCAGACACTGACCTTCTATTTTAGCCTTGTAGTTGGTGTTGAATTGACATATCTCACAATCATTTAATTTGCCATTTAAGGGAAAAATAATCAGCACTGAAAACTGAAGCAAACAATACTTGTTTCTACAATACTATTTGATTTTGAGAATACTAATATAGATTTTGGTCAGTTTTTTCCTATATCATTTTTTTGTAATTTTGATACATTTAGGGGGTACAGGTGCTTTATTACATGAATGAATTGTAATATGGTGAATTCAAGGATTTTAATGTACCTAAATATAAATAGTGTACATTATACCTGCTAAGTAATATTTGATTCCTCACTCCCCTCTTACCCCCCTACTCTTAGTTTCCTATGTCTATTATTTCACTTTCTATGACCATATAATATCCCCCATTTAGCTCCCACTTATAAGTGAGAACATATGGTCTTTGCTTTTCCAATCCTGAGATACTTCACTTAAGATAATGGTCTTAAATTCCATCCTTGTTGCAACAAAAGACATTATTTCATTCCTTTTAATGACTGAATAGTAATATGCACATTTTCTACATCCACTCATCAGTTGATGAGCACTTAGGTTGATTTTCAGCATTTTTTCATGTGTTTAAAAAACTACTAAGGTATTTTGACCACTTTTTAATGAGGTTATTTGACTTTGTATTGTTTATTTATTTGAGTTCCTTGTAATTTCTGCACATTAGTTCTTTATTATATGAATAGTTTTTGAATATTGCCTCCCATTCTGTAGGTTAGCTATATACTCTCTTGATTTTTTTCTTTCCTTTTTAGTTTAATTATGTGCAATTTATCTATTTCTGTTGTGGCTAGTTTGCTTTTGGAGTCTTAGTCACAATTTTTTTGTCTAAGCCACTATCCAGAAGAGTTCTACCTATGTTTTCTTATAGAATTTTTATGGTTCTGGGCCTTCTATTTAAGTCTTTAACCCATCCAGAGTTAATTCTTATATGTGGTGAGAGACAGGAATCTGGTTTCATTCTTCTGCATGTGGCTATCCAGTATTTCAATAAGTTTTCCAAATCATTTGTTGAATAGAGCATCCTTTCTCCAGTGTATGTTTTGTTTTGTTTTGTTTTTTGTTCTGTATTTGTTTTGTTTTGTTCTGTATTTTTTGCTTTGTGAAAAATCAATTCGTTTTAGGTATATGGTTTTATTTCTGGGTTCTCTATTCTGTTCCATTGATCTATGTGTCTACTTTTATGCCAATATTGTGCTCTTTTGATTACTATAGCCATGCAGGATAATTTGAAGTCTGGTAATATGGTGCTTCCAGATTTGTTCTTTTTGCTTAAGTTTGTTTTGACTATTCAGGTTCTTTTTTGATTCTGTATGAAATTAAGGATTGGTTTTTCTACTTCTGTGAAAAATAACATTGGAATTTTGATGGGAATTGCATTTGAATTGGTAAATCACTTTGGATATTAGGGACATTTTGACAATATTAATTGTTCTAATTCATGAGCATGGGATATTTTTCCATTTGCTTGTTTCATCATGATTTCTTTCATCAGTATTTTGTAGTTTTTTTGTAGAGCTCTTTCATCTCCTTGGTTAAGTGTATTCCCAGGTATTTTATTTTCTTTGCAGCTGATGTACGTAGTATTGAGCTCTTGATTTTGCTTTCAACTTGATTATTTGTGTATAAAAATGCTACTGATTTGTGCACATTGATTTTGTAACCTGGAGAAATCTTTAGGGTTTTCTAGATATAAGATCATACCATTGAGAAAAAAGGACAGTTTGATCTCTTCTTTTCTGATTTGGAAGACCTTTCTTTCTTTTGCTTGATTGCTCTGGCTAGGGCTTCCAGTACAATGTTGAGTAGAAGTGGGTGCTGGTGGGAGCAAACCCTTGTTATTTTAAGAACTAAGGAACCTTGTTTCCTTAGTTCTTAGGGAGAATGCTTTGAACATTTTCCCATTCAGTATGATGTTGACTGTGGGTTTGTTATATATGACTTTTATTTTGAGTTATGCTCTTTCTGTCCCTACCTTGTTGAAGGTTTTTATCATGAAGGGTTGCTTGATTTTATCAAATGCTTTTTTGATCTGTTCAGAATTTCTATTTCTTCCTGATTCAAGCTTAGGAGGTTGCATGTTTTCAAAAATTTATCCATTTTTCCTACATTTTCTAGTTTGTATTTGTAGAGTTTTTATAGTCATCTCAGATGATATTTTATATTTCTATGGTATCATTTTATAATATCTCTTTTTTGCTTTCTGATTAAGCTTATTTGAATTCCTTTTCTTCTATTCTTGGTTAATCTAGCTAATGATATATCAGATTTGCTTATCTTTCAAAGAAGCAAGTTTTGTTGCATTGACTCTTTGTATTGTTTTTATGTATATATTTAATTTCAGTTAGTTCTCCTCAGGTCTTTGTTATTTCTTTTCCTCTGCCAACTCTGAGTTTGATTTGTTTCTTTTTTTGTTTCCTTAATGTGCTACATTAGGATGTGATTGTGATCATTCTGGCTTTTTGATGTAGCCTTTATGGCTGTGAACTTCCCTCTTAGCATTACTTTTTCTATTTTCCAGAGATTTTGGAAGCTTATGTTACATTTGCTGTTCAATTTGAAAAAATTTTGGTTTCCATTTTAATTTCATCATTGATTTAAGAATCATTTGGCAGCATGTTGTTTAATTTCCATGTATTTGTATAGTTTTGAGAGTTCCTTCTGGAATTGACTTCTGGTTTTGTTCAATTGTGGTCTAAGAAGACACATAGCATAATTTCAGTTTTTCTGAATTTGCTGAGACTTATTTCTGTCTTAGACAATGTCCCATGTGCTGATGAGAAGAACCTATATTTTGCAGTTTGGGGGTAGAGTGTTCTGTAAATGTCTGTTAGGTCCATTTATTCTAGAGTCTTGTTTAAGTCTAGTGTTTCTTTGTTGATTTGATTTTCTGCCTTCATGATTTGTCTAGTTCTCTCAGTGGGACTCCCTATTACTATGCCCCTGTTTATTTCTTTCCTTAGATCTAGTAGTATTTGTTTCATTAATCTGGGAGCTCTTGCATTTGGTGAATATATATTTAGGACTGTTACATCATCTTGTTGACTCAAATCACTTATCATTAAAAAATGACCATCTTTGTCTTTTTTCACTGTCGTTGATTTAAAGTCTATTTTATGTGATATGAGAATAGCTATTCCTTCTCACTTTGGGTTTCTATTTTTTTCTACCCATTTACCTTGAGTCTATGAGAATGTTTATGAAATAATGGGTTTCTTGGAGATCACAGATATTTGGGTTGTGCTTTTTTCATTCTTTCCAACACACATTTATACATTTTAAGTGGGGCATTTAGGCCATTTACATTCAATGTTAATGTTAATGTGTGAGATACTGTTCTAGTCACCTTGTTGATTATTATCTAATTACCTTGTATTCTCCCTTGTGTTACTATTTTATAAAAACTTTGAGCTTTTTACTTTTGGATGTTTGTTCACAGGTAGGTAATGATTGTTCCCTTAAATGTAAATGTATAGAGTACTTTTAAGCATTTCTTCTGAGGGAGGTCTAGTGCTGACAAATTCCCTTAGTGTTTGCTTGTCTGAGAAAGACTTTATTTCTTCCTTTTTTTTTTCTTTTTTTTATTAAATAGTAACTGTGTACATTAATGCACTTCTGGGGTACAGTGTGGGGTATTCACAAACAATCCAAACCACTTCCATCAGACTAGTTAACATAGCCTTCATGTAATTTTCTTAGTTATTGTGTTAAAACATTCATATTCTACTCATAGAAACATTCACTTGTACCCTTGTAAGATGAACCACAGAAGTGAACCCTTGAATCTCCCTCCCTCCCCCCATTCGTCCTCCATTCCTCTTCCCCATATCCTTAGGTTGTTATTAGGTTATAGCTTTCATATAAAAGGTATAAATTGGTTTCATAATAGGGGTGTGTACATTGGATACTTTTTCCTCCACACTTGTGATACTTTGCTCAGAAGAATATTCTCCAGCTCCATCCGTGTGAAGATGAACGGCATAAAGTCTTCATCCTCCTTAATGGCTGCATAGTGTTCCAAGGTGTACATATACCACAGTTTGTTGATCCATTCGTGGATCGATGGGCACTTGGACTTCTTCTATGACCTGGAAATTATGAATTGGGATGCAATAAACATTCTGATACAAATATCTTTGTTGTAATGC
>NW_003852587.1:2056981-2085975 GCF_000181295.1 Otolemur garnettii
TTTCAGCTGAGAGATCTGCAGTCATCCTAATACTCTTCCCCTTGTAGGTTATGGTTTTCTTACGTCTAACTGCTTTCAAAATTTTCTCTTTCATCTTAACTTTGGTGAAGTTAATTATGATGTGTCTAGGGGATGTCTTGTTCGAGTTGAGACCTGCTGGGGTTCTGAAACAATCTGGTATCTGAATTTCAGAATCTCTTGGCATGTCTGGAAAGTTCTCTTTCATAATTTCATGAAGAAGAGCCTCAGTGTTTTATGAAGCAACTTCATCACCTTCAGGGATTCCTATAAGGCGAATATTAGTTTTCTTCAAATTATCTGAGAACTCTGTGAGAGTGAGATCCATTTTTGCTCTCCATTTCTTTTGATCTTTGATCTCCTGGACTTCTTCAAAATCTTTGCCTGTAGAATCAGAGATCCTTTCTTCTGAGTGTTCCATTCTGTTACGGAGGAAATCCACTGTATCTTTCAGATCCTTGAGGGCTGCAACCTCTTGTCTCAGTGTTTCAAAATCTTTGATCATTTTATCTTTGAAATTGTTGAGTTCTTGATATGTCTTTTGAATGATTTCTTGAGATATCTTTTGGATATTTTCTTGAGAAATGTTTTGAATAATTTCTTGAGAAATTTTTTCAATAATTTCTTGAAGTTCTACATCATTCCTTTCTTCCATCCTGTTAATCTTATTTGCTATCCACATTCTGAACTCAATTTCTGACATTTGAGCCATTTGCTTGTGGATGGGGTCTTCAGTTACATCTGGCCCATTTTTCCTTGGGGGAGTTGATCTATTCTGGTTATTCAAGTTGCCAGAGTTTTTCCGCTGATTCTGCCTCATTCTGCGTTTACCTTGTTTGGAGGCCTTATCAGAACTGTTCAGTTGGTGGCTTCTTCTGGTTGCCCAGAGAGAGGTGCAGAGTGTGTCTGTTGTCTACTCCCAGTTCTCTGGTGCTGAGAAAACTGGGGTGCAGTGGAACAGCAGCAGCTGCATGGGAGTGTGCATGGCCAGATTAGACCTCATTCAGCCTACTGGGGCAACCGGGGGCAGGAGATTGATAGTAGGTGGATCAGTCCTAGTTCAGTACCCTGGAGCAGCCAGGGGGTGGGGCAATGGCAGCAGTAGTGTAGGGTATGTGAGAGACCAGATTAGTCTTAGTTCGGCCTCACCAGAGTAGCTGGGGGAGTGGAGGACTCCTTCACCGTGACCTGTTGGATGTGTGTGGCACTAGCAAGCCGATCTATTTCCTCTCAGCATGGGAGCCCGAAGTGGGGAACTCCTCCACCTCCATCTGTGGGATGCACGTAACTCTAACAATCAGTTCTGGTCCCGCCCAGAGTGGAAGACTTCTCCACTGCCTCCTGTAGGACACGCGTGGCTCTAGCAAGCAGTTCTAGGCACACCCAGCACAGGTGCCTGGAGCAGGGAACTCCTCTGCTGACCCCTGTTGGGTGTGCTTGTCTCTAGAAGGCTGTTTGGGCTCTGCCTGGAATGGAGGAATCTTCCGCCACTGACCACAGGACACCCGTGGCACTAGCAAGCAGTTTTGGGCCCACCCAAAGCCCTGGAGCGGGTATCTCCTCGGCTGCCGTTGGGATGCGCTGCTCTAGCAAGCAGTTCTGGGTCCTCCCAGAGTGGGGGACTCCTCTGCCACTGCCCGCTGGGTGTGCAAGGCTCTAACAAGTAGTTCTATGCCTTCCCAGAGGAGGGGAAGTCCTCTACAGCCACCTGCAGCCCACACAGTTGTGCAGTTCTAGCAAGCAGTTCTGCACCTGCCCAGAGCCCTGGAGTAGGGATCTACTCTGCTGCCTGTAGGGTGCGCGGCTCTAGCAAGCAGTTCTGGGCCCTCCTAGAGTGGGGGACTCACCTGCTGCCACCCACGGGAGTGTGCAAGGCTCTAGCAAGTGGTCTGCGCCTGCCCAGAGCAGGGGAAGTCCTCTGTGGCCACGCGCTTCATGCAGGAGGTGTGTGGTTCTAGCAAGCAGTTCTGCGCTCGCCCAGAGACCTGGAGCAGGGATCTACTCCGCCACTCGTGGGGCGCGTGGCTCTAGCAAGCAGTTTTGGGCCCTCTCAGAGTGGGGGACTCATCTGCTGCTCTGCATGGGGGTGCGCAAGGCTCTAGCAATTGGTTCTGTGGCTACCCATAGCAGGGGAAGTACTCTGTGGCCACCTGCCGCCTGCAGGAGGTGTGCAGCTCTAGCACACAGTTCTGAGCCTGCCCAGAACCCTGGAGCAGGGATCTAATCTGCTGCCCGTGGGGTGCATGGCTCTAGCAAGCAGTTCTGGGTCCTCCCAGAGTGGGGGACTCGTTTGCCACTACCCGCAGGGGTGCGCAAGGCTCTAGCAAGTACTTCTGTGGCTGTCCAGAGCAGGGGAACTCTTCTCTGGCCACCCACCACCCGTGTGAGGCTTGCAGCTCTAGCAAGCAGTTCTGGACCTGCTCAGAGCCCTGTAGCGGGGGTCTCCTCTGTCACCTGTGGGATGCGCGGCTCTAGCAAGCAGTTCTGCATCCTCCCAGAGTGGGGGACTCGTCCGTCGATACTCATGGGGGTGCACAAGGTTGTAGCAAGTACTTCTGTGGCTGCCCGGAGCAGGGGAACTCTTCTCCAGCCCCCCGCCACCCATGTGAGGCTTTCGGCTCTAGCAAGCAGTTCTGGACCTGTCCAGAGTCCTGTAGCGGGTGTCTCCTCTGTCACCCGTGGGGTGTGCAGCTCCAGCAAGCAGTTCTGAGTCCTCCCAGAGTAGAGGACTCATCTGCCACCACCTGCGGGGGTGTACAAGGCTCTAGCAAGTACTTCTGTGGCTGCCCAGAGCAGGGGAACTCCTCTCTGGCCACCGGCTGCCCGTGGGAGGCTTGTGGCTCTAGCACGCAATTCTGGACCTGCCCAGAGCCCTGGATCCGTGGTCTCCTTTGCCGCCCATGGGGTGCATGGCTCTAGCAAGCAGTTCTGGGTCCTCCCAGAGTGGGGGACTCATCTGCCATCACCCGTGGGGGTGTACAAGGCTCTAGCAAGTACTTCTGTGGCTGCCCGGAGCAGGGGAACTCCTCTCTGGCTACCCGCTGCCTGCCGGAGGCTTGCGGCTCTAGCAAGTGGTTGTGGACCAGCCCATAGCCCTGGAGCTGGGGTCTTCTCTGCCGCCCGTGGGGTGCACGGCTCTAGCAAGCAGTTCTGGGTCCTCCCAGAGTAGAGGACTCATCTGCTGCCACCTGCAGGGGTGCGCAAGGCTCTAGCAAGTACTTCTGTGGCTTCCCGGAGCAGGGGAACTCCTCTCTGGCCACCCGCCACCCGTTGGAGACTTGCAGCTCTAGCAAGTGGTTCTAGACCCACCCAGAGCCCTGGAGTGGGGGTTCTCCTCTGCTGCCTGTGGGGTGCGCGGCTCTAGCAAGCAGATCTGGGTCCTCCCAGAGTGGGGGACTCATCCACTGCCACCCGCGGGGGTGCGGAAGGCTCTGCCAAGTCGTTCTGTGCCTTGCCGGCACAGGGGACTTCTCTGCGGCCACCCACCACTCACGGGAGGCGGGCGGCTCTAGCAAGCAGTTCTGGGGTCTGCTTTGTATCTGTATCTTGTGTTCTTAAATGATTTTCCTTGGATTTACAGCTTGCCAAACTTCTTTCTGGGCTCAGCTCCCTGTGTTTGGCTTCCTATATTCTGATTCCAACCAGTTTTTCTTTCTTCGTTCAGGAGCCTCTGACCAGGGTTGCTACCAGTTGGCCATCTTCCCAGAATCCCCCTATTTCTTCCTTTATGAGAGTTAGTTTTTCAGGGTACAAAATTCTTGGCTGACAATTATTCTGTTTAAGAATTCTAAAGATAAGACCCCAATCTCTTTCAGATTTTCTGGTTTCTATTGAAAAGTCTGTTAGTCTGATATGTTTTTACTTGTAAGTTACTTGATGCTTTCATCTCCTAGCTTCTAGGATTTTCTCCTTCACTTTGATTTTGGCTAATCTGATGAGTATGTGCCTTGGAGATGTTCTGTTTGTACTGAATCTTCCAGGAATTCAATGGCTTTCTTGCATTTGAATGTTGAAGTCTCTAACAAGACCAGGGAACTTTTCCTTCATTTTCTCTCAAATGGGTTTTCTATTTTTCTTTCTTTTCCTTCTATACCCCCATAAATACCCATAATTATTATGTTTCTTGTTTTATATAATACCTTATTTCTCAAAGACTTTGCTCATTATTTTTTAATTCTTTCTTCTTTATTTCTAATTGGCTGGATTAATTTAAATGGCTTATCTTCAAGCTCTGAATTTCTTTCTTCTGCTGGGTTTAGACTGTTTTTAAAACTTTCTACTGTATTTTTTACTTCCATAAATGATTCTTTCAATTCCAGAAGTTCTATTATGTTTAATGTTTATCTCTTCACTAAAGTTTTCAGTCATGTCCTGAATTATTCTTCTGGGATCTTTGTGTTGGTTGTTGACTTTCTCTTGGACCTCATTAAGCTTACTTGCAATTCATATTTTGAGTTCATTTTCTGACATTTCAATAATTTCCTTTAGACTGGAATGCCTTGCTGGAGAGCTAGTACAACTACTTGGGGGTGTTATTAATCTATCTTTCCATATTTCAAAAATTCTTATGTTGATTTCTTCTCATCTGGAGAAGTTGTCACTTCCTGTTTTTTACTTTACTTTTGCTTAGATGGTTATTTTTCCCATTTTAAGTGTTTAAATTCTACACTTAGTAGATTTAACATGCACCCTTGTAAAATGCACTATATGTGTGACCTCAACAATTATCCTCCCTCTATCCACCCTTCTCCTCCTCTTTCCCCTTCATCTTGGGCTGTAGTTGGGTTATAGCATTGGAATGGAAGTGTGGGTGTTTGTAAATTGGTTTCATAGTAGGGCTGAGCACATTGGATACTTTTTCTTCCATTTTTGAGATACTTTGCTAAGAAGAATATGTTCCAGCTCCATCCATGTGAACATGTAAGAGGTAAAGTCTTTAAGGCTTTACCTCTTTATCTTTCTTTAAGGCTGCATAATATTCCATGGTGTACGTATACCACAATTTATTAATCCATTTATGGGTCAACAGGGACTTGGGCTTCTTTCGTGACTTAGCAATTATGAATTAGGCTACAATGAACATATTGGTGCAAATACCTTTGTCATAAAGTGGTTTTTGGTCTTCTGGATATATACCTAGTAGAGGAATTGAAGGATTGAATGGCAGGTCTATTTTTAGATCCCTAAGTGATCTCCAAACTTCTTTCCAAAGGAACATATTAGTTTGCATTCCCATGAGTAGTGTAGAAATGTTCCTTTTGCTCCACATCTACACCAACATCTCTGGTTTTGGGATTTTGTAATGTGGGCTAATCTTACTGGAGTTAGATATCTCAAAGTAGTTTTGATTTTCATTTCTCTGATGATGAAGAATTATGAGCATTTTTTCATGTGTCTGTATGCCATACACCTGTCTTCTTCAGATAAGTTTCTCTTCAAGTCCCTTGCCCACACTGAGATGAGATCACTTGTTCTTTTCTTGCTAATATGTTTAAGTTCTCTGTAGCTTCTGGTTATTAAACCTTTGTCAGAAACATAATCTGCAAATATCTGCTCCAATTCTCAGGGCTGTCTGCTTGCTTTATGTCCTGTGTTCATGGCTGTGCAGAAGCTTTTTACTTTGATCAGGTCCCAGTAATGTATTTTTGGTGTTGCTTCAATTGCCCAGTGGGTCCTCCTCATAAAATATTTTCCCAAGCCGATTTCTTCAAGTGTTACTCCTGTACTCTCTCCAAGAATCTTTATAGTTTCATGTATTAAGTTTAAATCTTTTGTCCAGTGAAAGTCTATCTTTGTTAATGGTGAAAGGTGTTGATCTAGTTTTGGTCTTCTACAGGTCACCAGCCAGTTCACCCAGTACCATTTGTTAGATAGGGAGTCTTTTCCACACTGAATGTTCTTGACTGGCTTATTGAAGATCAGATGATGATAAGTAGCTGGGTTCATCTCTTGGTTTTCTATTCTATTCCATACATCTACCTCTCTGTTTTTGTGCCAGTACCATGCTGTTTTGATCACTAATGATTTAGCAGGGGTCCTCAAACTTTTTAAACAGGGGACCAGTTAACTGTCCCTCAGACCATTGGAGGGCCAGACTGCAGGCCCCGGAATGAGTCAGTTGCTAAGCAGGACAAGCAATGGCAGCAAAAACACCTGGCAGGTCAGATAAATGTCCTAGGCTGGCTGCATGTGGCCCGCAGGCTGCAGTTTGAGGATGCCTGATTTATAGCATAGTCTGAAGTCTGGCAATGTGATTCCTCCTGATTTGTTTTTATTTCTGAGTAATGTCTTGGCTACTCGAGGTTTTTTCTGATTCCATATAAAATGAACTATTATTTTTTTGAGGTCTTTAAAGTATGACAGTGGTGCTTTAAAATTGTATATTGCTTTGGGTAGTATGGACATTTTAACAATGTTGATTCTTCCCAGCCATGAGCATGGTATGTTTTTCCATTTGTTAACATCTTCAGCTATTTCTTTTCTCAGAGTTTCATAGTTCTCTTTACAGAGATCTTTCACATCCTTTATTGGTAAAACTCCCAAATATTTCATCTTCTATGGCACTATTGTAAAAGGAATAGAGTCCTTGACTATTTTTTCAGCTTGACTATTGCTGGTATATATAAAGGCTACAGATTTGTGAGTATTGATTTTGTAACCTGAGACACTGCTATATTCTTTGATCACGTCTAATTGTTTTGCAGTTGAATCCCTGGAGTTTTCTAGATATACAATCATACCATCTGTGAAGAATCAAAGTTTGTTCTCTTTTGACCCTACATGGATACTCTTGATTGCCTTTTCCTAACTAATTATGATGGCTAAGACTTCCATTACAATTTTAAAAAGCAGTGGGAAATCTTGCCTGGTTCCTGATCTGAGTGGAAATGATTTCAATTTAACTCCATTCAATATGATATTGGCTGTGGGTTTGCTATAGATGGCCTCTATCCATTTAAGAAACATCCCTTCTATACCTATTTCCTTAATTGTTCTGATCATAAAAGAATGTTGGATATTATCAAAAGCTTTTTCTGCATTTATTGAGAGAATCATATGGCCTTTGTTTTGTATTTTGTTTATGTGATGTATTTTATTTATAGATTTATGTATATTGAACCATCCTTGAGACCCTGGGATAAAACCAACTTGGTCATGGTGTATAATTTGTTTGATGTATTGCTAGATTCTGTTTGCTAGGATCTTATTGAATATTTTTGAATCCATATTCATTAAAGATATTGGTCTATAATTTTCTTTTCTTGTTGAGTCTTTTCTTGGTTTGGGGATCAGGGTGATATTTGCTTCATAGAATGTGTTGGGAAGTATTCCTTCTTTTTCTATGCTTTGGAAAAGGTTATGTATGTTTATTGGACCTTAATTTATAATTGCCAAGATAAAGAAAGTGCTCAGCAATCCAATAAAGCAATAGTTTATTGGATTAATAAACTATTATATACACACACACACCCCCATAGAATACTATTCAGCCGTTTAAAAAGATGAAGATTTTACATCTTTTATATTAACTGGGATGGAGTTGAAACACATTCTTCTTAGTAAAGTATCACAAAAATGGAAATGCAAGTATCCAATATACTCAATACTAATATGAAGGCAGTAGACAAACTAATACATGCCCACCCAAAAGAAAAATCAAGTCAATTCAAATCGGGGGAGGGGGGAAGGATGAGGAGGGAAGGGGATTGATGTGTTCCAACTTAATGAGCACAATATAAGGGTATATTGCACACCTCCTCAGTGTGGGACACAACCACAACAGGGACTTTATCTAATAAATGCAAATGTTGTAACTTAATCCTTTGTACCCTCATATTAATCTCAAATTTAGTATGATAAATACATAAACCAGCAGCATAGTAGTTTATCATTTTCATGTATTATGTACTATACATAATTTTATGTGTTCTAGGCTTATTTGTAGTGTTTCAGCATTCTAGGTTTGTTTACACCAGCACCACTGCAAATAAATGAGTAATGCATTGTGCTATGGTATTATAACATTTATGACATCATTAGGTCATAGAAATTTTTCAGTTTTATTGTGTACTTATGAGCTCACCTTCATGTATACTGTCCATTATTGACTAAAACATCATTATGCAGTGCATGACTTCATGTAAACCAGAAAAAGAGAGAAAATATCTTTTTAACTTTTAGCTTAAATGTTGCAACACTGAGCCTTAAAGTTTACAAAATTTATTTTATAATCTATCCAACATGTATCTAAATAATTACAGAATTTCTTCTGAAGATTAACAATAAAAGAAAGTTTGCTATATATCTGTTAATGTTCAAAATTACTTTAATACATTAAATATCAAATGTCATGGCCAAAAGGGCTTGATCTAGAATAATCTGAACAATTTCTTTAAGATATCATGGTATTTAGTAATAGTAGAAGTCCAATGAACTATCGATTGTCTTAGAGACCCACCTGGTATTTATATGTCAATAGTATGTGTATATTTAGTATTACACACATCTCCAAAAAAGTAGCAATTCAGGACATCAGCACAAGTAGAGAGCATTTAGAAAACCTACTGATTTACAACTGTTGCATTTAAAAGCAACTTGCTAAAACACAAAAACTATAAAACTATCTTTCTTTTTAATTAAATGAAAAACTAGAGAAGTTAACTGACCATTCATTTATTCTGTATTTATGGAGTAGGTATATAGGGCACTGTTCTAAATCTTCAACTACCAATCCCTATTCCGTTTTTTTGAAGAACACTGTGTGCTCAGGAGGACATTGGGAAGCCATTGACATAGTCTGCCCTTCACTCTTGATGTTTCTTTTTAATATTTCCTATTGTTATAGGCACCAATAAGTATAGGTATCTAGGACTTTCAAGGTTGGGCTGGGAACTTTCAGGTGAAGTGGGAAGTCATTACTCTGAAACACCGTGAATTTAGAAGGAGCCATTGACAAACTATTTTGCTACTTCATGTGCTTGTAAGATGAGGTATCATTAGGAAAAGCCACATAAAGATGTTGCAGCTGTGTTATATAAAAAGTAGAGATAATTTAATAGAAAATGTCATCCTTTGCAGAATGTTGATTGCCTATTTTTTTTCATAAAAACATCTCATCAGAGGGGATCCAGCAGCTGTGAGAAGGCATCCTGTCACCAATGTTCCAAGATGTCCTGGCATATAAAGCTCTCCATGTGCTGTTTGGCATCTAAAACATTCGGCATCCTTTTCCTTTTTACTTGTTCTTTTATACTTCAATATGGAATATGGAATATTTTCTTTTTGTGAGAATAAAGCAAACACTGGCTTTTTGACACTGGAATTTTAGTATAAACAAAAAAATCTGCTGAAGTAATGAGGTGCTATTTTTCTATATTCTGGATCAAGGAACACTAATATTTCTATAATTCTATAATGTTAAAATCTCTCTTCAACAGATGGCAGTCATTACAAGTGACTGCAGGGCCTAACTTTAAAGAGGCTAAGATGAAAATTTGTCCCATGTCAAAAGAGAGAGAGAGAGAGATTAGAAGGGGAAAAGGCAGGGTCAAGTGCTTTTTAAATCATGTTAGAATTCTCCAACTTGTAAGTTCTATTTCCTCATAATTAGTTTTAAAAAGGTGACTTGGTCATAAAATTTACACCATAAAACTCACTGGGCTTCAGAAATGTAATAGCCACATTTCTTTACTAAGTTCAAAATAATCCCATAATTCTTGTCAATTGCTTTACATTCAACAATTTAGAGTTTATTATCACTAAAACAATAATGGTTTATGCTATTCATGTGTACAAAATACTGCAAACTAAATATATCATGTGGTGCCATGGTCCAAAACAATTCTCAGTGTTATGCACGTAGTGGGTGTTCATTTGTTCATAAATTCATTCCTTCCACAAATATCTATTGAACATCTCCTACATCCTAGGTACTATTCTAAGTGCTAAGGACTTAATTATAAAAAAGACAGACAAAAAAATCTCTTTTCTAATACAGCATACCACTCCCCGTGGAAACACATATACACAGACATACCTGCTAGTGTTAAACAAAGGAATGCAATACTTTAGGAAATGAACACTAACTCCAATGATTCCCCACCTTCTGACAGTCTTCTACCCTTGAGTATGGGTGGGACCATTGTTAACCAATCCAATGTAACAAAGGTGATGGGAGGTGACCATGTGCCTTTACTAGAACATCACTCTCTCTTTCTCTCTACCTTCTCCTCTCCCCAGTTTCGAAGAGGCAAGCCACAATGAATGCTATGGACTCAAGAAACCAATCCTGTCAATAGCCTGAGGGACTCTAAACTAGAACCCAGTCCTAGCCAACACCTTGATTGAAGCTTTTGTGAGACACTAAGTGGAAGACCCAGCTAAGCCGTGCCTTGACTCCTGACCCACAGAAACTGTGAATCTGTTCTGTTTTAAGTTGTTAAGGTTGTAGTTTTTATATGGCAGAGAAAAGCAATTCAAACAGAACTGTCATCATGCTTCTGGGACATAGAGTTGAGTATCACTCTAAAATAACATAATAAAGCCATTTTTGGATGATTAGGTAATGTCTTCTGTGAAGGAATATTTTCAAGATATTATTGGCTAAATAATAGCTTTGTGTGAATAAATCCGGTGCACAGACTTTGTGGCTTACACTAATCTGATAAACTGAGCCAACCACAAAAGACCAGACTAATATTTACTGAATGAACTAATTTATAAGCAAACCTATGATGGTCTCATTTATACTCCCACACAATGAGCCAGAACAATGGGCTCATTTAAATTACTTAAATATACATGTGCATGATGTGTGTCGACAAATTTACCAAAAACTTTTACTAACCTCATTTCTTGTAATCCTCCCACTACATCAATGACAGAAGAATTTCCCCCAGGTTTACAACAAGGAAACTATAGCTGACAGAAGCAACAAACTAAAGTTATGTAGTCTGGGCAGCGCCTGTGGCTTAATGAGTAGGGCGCTGGCCCCATATACCAGTGGTGGCAGGCTTGAACTCACCCTGGCCAAAATGCAAGAAAAAAATAGCCAGGCATTGCGGCAGGTGCCTATAGTCCCAGCTACATGGGAGGCTGAGGTAAGAGAATCGCCTAAGCACAAGAGTTGGAGGTTGCTGTGAGCTGTGATGCCACAGCACTCTACCAAGGGCAACAAAGTGAGACTCTGTCTCTTAAAAAATATATATAATAAAGTTGTGTAGTCAGTAAGTGGCAGAGGTGAGGTTAAACTCACCAGTGTTGTCAGAAATATAATGTTTTGCTCTTTCTAGTCTACCATATCTACTTGTATAAAGAAGTTGACTGCTCTATCCTTACTGGCTGATGTGGCTAACAGAGAATTCTAGAGCAGACTCTGAGCTGAGGCACCTTACCTCAGTCCTTTACAGGAAAGATAAGCCAGCATCAGTTATCTCTTTTCTATCAGAAATAGCTGTAACCAGCAAATGAACAAAAGGGAATGAAGAAAAGGGCATATATCCTCCTTACAGTAATTGTTCTAGTCCAAACCATTAGTTATATGGCAGGCACTATGCTAGGTACTGAAAATAAAAAGATGAGTAACAACTTCATTCTCTCAGCTGTACCACTATCACCAGGAGCTTTTAGTTTGGGAGACAGAATTTGCAACACTTCATCTTGATATGTTGAGTCTTAAGAGAGGGGTCTGACTACAAGGGCACTATAATAACCACAGTGGAACATTGACTCTAACTATGGCTTTAAATGATGTCTTCTGAGAAGAGAAGGACCCTTAGTGGAGGTCTTCAAAGGCAAGTAAAATTTTAATTACGTGTTCCAGGCAAAGGAAATCAGTAGGCAAATTATGGAAGCAGGAAGCGACTTGCAGTGTACAGGAACTCTCAGCAGTTGAGTGTTAATAATAAATGAAGCAAGGACATGGAGTAGCCAGAGAGTCAGCAATAAAAATCACAGATTAAATTGCATATGTGCTTGATATATGGAAGGCTGAATACTAAAAACCTTACTTAAAGACAATAATTTAATTCTAACAAAAACTGAAGTATGCACCATTATGATCCCCATTTTCTGGAAGAAAAAAACTGAGGCTGACAAAAGCTGACTTGCATAAGTTCCCACAGCTAATATTTGGTTGAATTGAATTTTAAACTATGGCTCTCAGAAAATAATTTTCCAAAATGAAAAATTATTCATTATTTAATGAATAATTATTCATTATTAGTAGTATTTCTACTACTTCAGAAGTAGCTGTCTCTGACTTTTTCTTGCCTTCCTGTCTCTTGCCTTTTTTCTCTAACCAAGACTAGCCAAAGAAACTAGAACCCCTCTTCCTGAAGATAGCTCACAGAAAAGAGATCTCATTTTCCCCAGAGACTTCCACAAATCCTAAAAATATTACTCTAACCTTATCTCTCCCCTTTCTGTGTAAAAAATGGCCATAAGGAAATTATCTGATCTACTTTTTTAATTGTAGGTCTTAAGAATCCTATTCCAGAGAGGGTCCAGCTCCATACTTAGAAGTAAGGACTTGCATGCATGCACAGAGAGGCCAAGAAAATTCCAGGAAGACAGCCCTTCCAGGATTTCCCATTAATTATATTAGCACTTGATCATACCCTTTATGTTCAGTCACATTTCTGCACAGCTGTCTCTGATTTTTTGACCCTAAGCATAAAAACAGACAGTTTCCGCTGTATCTTTGGTTCTTCATTCTGAAAATTACCATGTCTTGTAAAACTATGATCAAATAAATGTGTATACCTTTTCTCCTGTTGACCTTCCTTTTCTCAGTGATTTTCAGCAAACATTCAGAGAGTGATGGGGAAATTTTCCCTAGGCCCCTACAAAGCCCATATAATTCCAAACTCTTAGCCAAATCCCACATTGCACTTCTAGGTAGGAGACAGGTCTAAAGAAGATTGCACTTAATTTAGCCAATAGCAGAGGTTAAGAAACTTTTTTGCAAAGAACAAGATGATAAATATTTTAGACTTTGTAGGCCATATGTCTCTGTGACAACTAGTTAATTGTGCTGCTGTAGTGAGAAAGCAACCATAGACAACACATAAATGAATGAACATGGCTGTGATCCAATAAAACTTAATTTATAAAAATAGGCATCAGAATGGATTTAGGCCATAGGTTAGCAACTCCTGACCAATACAAAACTATTAAAGGTTTTTAACCAAGGAATGGACACGATCACTTTGGACAGAACAGCTCTAACTAGTCTGATTCATGCTAGAAACTTCCACAGGACATCAAAGTCTGGATGAAATGATGCCTCCGACAAGTGTAAACAATTGAGACTTTACTATGTCTTCTCATATGTGCACTTGCCATTCATTTTATCCCCTATTCCTCAGATATTATTGAGGTCCTATCATGTTTTAGGCAGTGTTAGGTATTAGGGATATAACAACAAACAAAAATAAAGTTACTTCTCTAACAATTACAAATACACACACACACGTATAATATGTTAGGTTATGATAAGTTCTATTGAGAAAAGGAATTTAAGGTTGAATAGTACTCGGAAGGTTCATTCCATATGAAGTAGTTAGGAAGTCACTCTGATAAGGAGACATTTAAACAAAGATTTACAGAAAATGAGGAAATGAATCGCATGAAAGTCTGAAGGCACTGGCAAGTTTAAAACCCAATGTAGGAGTAGGAGCATGCCTGGAGCATTTGGAAAGCATCAGGGGTATTGGTATGGCTGGAGTCTACTTAGCAAGAGGATGTAATGTTGTCTGACCAGGAAATGTGGTCAGACAAGTACCCAGGGGTCAGATCAGAATCAGAAGACCAAAAGAGTATATTTAAAGGGCTTGGGGTTTGGCTTAAGGTGTGGCTTTCAATGTTGTGGCCTTGTTGAGATTGGGCAAAGTTTATAACTTAATGGCTTAGGGTTGGTAGACACAAGGCCTTGAAGCAAGTCTTGGTAAGTAAACTATTTAATAAATAGATTATTTCTAAGAAGAATAGACTGTTATCTCAGATAAATTGACTTACGGTAATTTCCTGAAGTAAAGGCAGAAGCTATTTTATTGGAAGTAGTTTTATCATTCCTGGGCAAAGTTTTCTTGGAACAAATAACTAAGTCATGTTGACACAGGTGATCTCAGTTCTTAGTCCTAAGTGCTGTGTCATGTTGGTATAGGTTGACACATTTCTCCCACACTTAAAAACATATTGCATCATGAGATGTATTTTACTATCTTAATCTGTTTGTGTTGCTATAGCAGAATGCCACTGAGTAAGTAATGTATAACAGAAATTCATTGACTCACAGTACTGAAGGCTAGGAAGTCCAATAACAAAGTGCCAGCATTTGGTGAGGGTCTTCTTGCTGCATCATCAGATGGCAGAAGGGCAAACAGAGAAAGGAACCAACCTTGACCTTTTATAAAAGGTATTAATCCTACCCATGAGAGAAAGAGCTCTCTCAGCCTAAATACCCCTTAAAAATGCCTCTTAATACTGTTACAATGGCAATTAAATTTCAACATTATCTTTAGAGGGGACAAACATTCAAAACATAGTAGGTACATTTTAAAGTGCAAGAAAGAGACAATAATGTTAATAGACTGATTATCTGTGTAAGGTTTTTTCATGTATCATCTAGTTTAGTCTTCGAGACATACCTATGTGATAGGTAATATGTTCTAATAATTTGGATGCGAAACCTGAGGATCAGAGAGTTAATATGCCTGTCAGTCCATTCATGTTGCTATAACAAAATACCATGGATTAGGTAATTTATAAATAATAGAAATTTATATCTCATACTTCTGGAGGGTGACAAGTCCAAGATCAAGGTGCCAGCAGATTTAGTGTCAGGTGAGGGCTACTCTCTGCTTCCAAGAAGGCACACATTCTTGCTGTGTCCTTTCATAGCAGAAAGTGAAGGCTAAATGAATCTACCTACTTCCCTTTAGCCCTTTAATAAGACACTAATCTATTCCTCATGATGGAGGACTCTTGGCCTAATCAACTTTTAATGGCAACACTTCTCAATACTACTGTTTGGGGGATTAAGTTTTAACATGAATTTTGGAGGAAATATAAACATTCAAACCATTTCAATGTCCAAGGTCACATACCTAATAAGTGACAAAGCCAGAATTAAAACCCAGATTTTTTCCCTCTGAAATCAATATATTTAGCCACAGCAAAACATTGCCTCCATAAGACAAAATAAAAAACTGTGTTTTCAATCTTTAAAGAAAATTAGTCTGAAATTATGTGAAACTTTTTAGTCTAGAAATATGATTTATATATTTTCTAATATTTAAATATTATTTATAAATGAGAAATCTGCTAAAAACTACTAGTCCTTTTTATAAAATAAATTTTTACTATTTGAACAAAAAATATAAGTACAGTTATTTTTGGACAAATCAAATACAAATACGGTTATAAAATACACTTATATACTTTTAAAGTATATTTGTAAGAATATAAGTACAGGTATTTTGGACAAAAAAAGTACATAAATAAGGTACAAATGGCCTCTGTTGCTTGTTCCTTTCTGGAGATGAAAGCAGGAAGAGTGGAGCCTAGCAAGTAAAAAAATACCATGAGCTAGATATCTCTTTATGGAGCTCAAATAGGGGAGAACACAATAGGGGAGAACACAATTAGAATGCAACATTGGGTAGCAGTAATAAAAATAGAACAATAATGGTATATATTTTAAAAGAACAGTTTGTAATGACAAAGATTATCTCCTTAATCAAGCTCTAGTCAGGCTCCTTTGAGCTCTCTTTTCAAATAGGCCCTGCTTTGAGGGCTTTTCTGTGAGAAATAAAGATAAAATCCTAAGCCTACCAGCTGACCTAATGGACCTCTTCTTGGTCAAGGAGAGAAACCTTAAAACAGAGTTCCCAGCCGTGAGGGATTGGGAGCTTAGACACATTTATAACTTCTCCCTCATTAACTCATATTAGCTTTCTTTCCTAAGGGTTGAACAGACCTGGCTCTTTGGAAAGACTTCTTCCACCCTTGATTTCAGTCAACCACCAGATGCTGCTCCTCTCTTTTTGTGGTTTCCACACTACAATTGACCAGCATTCCTTCCTGACAAGAGACCACTGATCACAGAGTGATTCTGACCAGTCTTTGGAGGCTGTGCAAGAGTGTTTTTATATCCTCTGCTTTACCCTTTGACAGCAGAGGGCTGAAAACTCCACCCTTAGATTATGCTAATGCTGCCATTTCTAGACATGCATCCCATGAAGTATCATGAAGCTCAGTTGCACATGCTCACATCTTCTTTCATAAATATTCATGGCTCCTCCTATCCCTTGTTAGATATGTATATTTGGCCACCTTTCTCAGTATTAATTCCTGTTTCCATTGCCTTTCTCTCAAAGCACATGCTTTTACTTTCTGGCTGGCGGCTATACACTCCAGCCTGTCACAATGGCTACCCTGTAGGCTATAACCTTTTATGAAAAATAAAGCTCTTCTTTCCAAATTTATGAACCTTGTCATTCTTTAGTTGACAGCTGTTTTTCTCTGCATTGTTCAATTTTAATAAGAATTCTGATAATTTTTTTTAGCCAGAACCCCACCCTTGATATATGATAACTCTCAATATCTTGTAGGATCCTTTACCAGCCCCCAGGTGATGTTTCATTATCCTTGCTTTCCTTTAGCAAGAATCCTGTTATGTGGATTTAACCAGAATCTCCCTTACCTCTGATGTATTCTTTCAGTAACTTTCCATCCATTGACCTCACCATGTTTCTTGGGTATAAATTCCCTCTTTTCCTTGTTATATTTAAAGTTGAGCCCAATCTCCCCACCAACAAACTCCATCACAATGTTCCCTACACCTATCCCAATAGTCCTGACTATAGTCTACCTTACTGGTCTTTAACAAGTGTCATGAATAATTTTTGTCTTTAACAATAATAAAATAATACAACATAAATAATAAAGTATCATATCCTTACAAAACATCTTATCTATATCTCATTTAATCTTCACCTTAACCCAGTGAGGTGGGCATTATTGTTATCCCACTTCCCAGATAAGGAAGCTGAGGCACTGAGCTTTTAGGTACCTTACCAGGGTCACACAGTTCCCATAAATAAAACCTTATATGGAATCCTATCTAGGCTCAATGCTATTCCTTCCAACCATTAGTCCAAATGTGTCCTGACTCTAGACATGAGATCTGAATAAAATTATGAGAAATGGAGGTCTTTTCCCATAGGCAGTCAACAAGTAAAAACATGTAGGCAGAGAGAAAAGCACACTGTTGTTGGGATTGCAAATTAGTATGTTCTCTATGGAAAAAAGTATGGAGACTTCAAAGAACTAAAAGTAGACCTAATATTCAATCCAGCAATCCCACTATTGAGTATTTATACAAAGGGAAAAAAAAAGATTTTGTATCACCTGCATTCAGATGTTTATTGCAGCACAATTCACAATTGAAAAGATGTGGAATAAACTCAAATGCCATCAGTTCATGAATGGATCAACAAAATGTGGTATATGTATACTATGGAATACTACTCAGTCATGAATAAGGATGACTTAATGCCTTTTGCAACAATTTGAATGGAGCTCGAGGTCATTATCCTAAATGAGGTATCTTTTTTTTTTTTTTTTTGAGACAGAGCCTCAAGCTGTCCCCCTGGGTAGAGTGCCGTGGCATTACAGCTCATAGCAACCTCCAACTCCTAGGCTCAAGTGAGTCTCCTGCCTCCGCCTCCCAAGTAACTGGGACCACGTGTGCCCGCCACAACGCCCAGCTATTTTTTTTTTTGGTTGCAGCCCTCATTGTTTTCTGGTGGGCCAAGGCTTGGATTTGAACCCGCCACCTTAGGTGTGTGTGGCTGTCACCTTAGCCACTTGAGCCACAGGCGCCGAGCCCTAAATAAGGTATCTAAATAATGCAAAATCAAACATCACAGGTACTCACTATTACATTGGAACTAACCAATGAGCTCACATGTGCTTAGAGAGAGTAAAACTCAATGGAAATCAAGCAGGGAGAAGGGAGGTAAAGGGGGTGGGCAAAAACCTACTCAACCAGTACAATGAACACTATGAGGGTGACAGGCACACTTATGGCCCTAATTTAAACACTTCAAAAGTGATCCATGTAATATAAACATTTGTACCCTCTTAGTACTTTGAAGAAAAAAAAAAAAAAACACAGGTGCAATGATGCATTTTAGCTTCTAAAAACATGGACCATAGGAGCAGTGTGAGCCCTTCATTTCAAGTACAACTTAAAAGTGATTTCACCAAGTATTTTTTAATCTGAATAAAGGAAGACAAAGAAGCCAGGATGAGCCCCAAAACTTAAATTTAGTAAAAGGGCCACAAAAGGAAGCTTTTGCATCCCTGTGGGTTTTTTTGTGTGTGTATGTGTGCATGCGCACATGAACATGGGAATGAAAGAGAAGGTGGGAGAAAGCTCTGCGGTGATAAAAATGACCACAGCTTAATGCTTAGGAAGACATCCTAATGGGAGAAATTTCCTCTTAAGGAAGCAGAGAACATAACAATAATAGCAAATATTATGATAATTGAGTGTTTACTGCATGGCAGGCACAGTTCTAAGTGCTATTTTTTAAAAATCATTACCTAATTTTATCTGATTTGATTCTCACAACACTATGAGGCATATGTTTAGAAATTGGCCTTATCTTGTGTGAAGAAATATAATGTAACTTCAAAGGGAAATCAAACTGGAGGGATAACTGTTGTATTTAGATGAAATAAAATTCAGAAAATAAAGGTAAATATCTCTTGCCTACAGATTTATATATGTGTGTATAATTGCCAGAGAAAGGGATTTTAAAAGTTACTCAAAGAGAACTCTTCCTATTATTTTTTCAATTATTTATTGAAAATGAAAGGCAGTTGCATAACATCCTTCCCTTACCCCTCAAATTGAATAGCATTTCTATAAGATAAATATTTAGGGACTCCTAAGATAGAAACAAAGCAGAAGAAGAATAGGAGGAAGAACAAAAAACCTCCTGGTATCTGAATTGTTTCTGGATAAATGAGTGTTCTTAAAAATATTCAAGCAAATATTCATATCAAATAAAATTCAAGAAAGAGAAAAATTATATACCTTCTTATTTATTATAACTGTAGATATGTTACATATGTATAGCATAGAAGACCAGAATATACCACTCTAAAATATGCCTCTTTGGCATGAAGATTATTTTGAGCTAATTATTCTGAGAAAACTGCAGACATGGGAGAAGTTCTAAAAACAGAGATGTTACTCTTTCTGTATAAAGGAAATCTCCATTTGTAAGGGTATCTCCCTCTCTGTAACCAGAAAGAGAAGGCTGAATTTAAATCACTAGAAATGCTTTTCAATAAAGAAGGCACCTACTTAAATCAATACAACAAACATTATCCTTATTTACAACGTTTTTCCTGGTCACATCCCCATAACTGCTTCCCTCCACATCTTTCTTTCTTTGTTTCAACTTAAGATGATATTTAAACCTGAATGAAAAGTCACAGTGAGAGATCTACTCATCACTGAGTATCTCTCATGTGTACATGAGGTATGTATGTTAATAAGCCTCTGCTTGTTTTTCTCTTGTTAATCTGGCTTTTCTTACAGGGGTCTATTCTATGAACTATTAAGGGTAGAGGAAAATTTATTTGTTCCTCCCCTAAATTCAAATGATCTCTTTAGTCGACACCAAAAAAAAAAAAAAACAAAAAAAAAACAAAAAAAAAAAACTGAAGCAAAGAGATATTTCTTCCCATGTGAAATTAATTCCCAGCCACACTCAAAAGAAAGAAAACATAAAATGGAAGAAAGTTTCATTTTTAATGAAATCAAGAAAGAGGCCAACAACAATCTATCACCTAAAACAGTATCAGCCAAATGCAG
The DNA here is from genome assembly GCF_000181295.1 of Otolemur garnettii. NCBI lineage: Eukaryota > Metazoa > Chordata > Mammalia > Primates > Galagidae > Otolemur > Otolemur garnettii. The sequence continues at coordinate 2,076,894 of NW_003852587.1, forward strand.
TGTAACTTGAAGCTAAATAGGCATACCAAGATAGAACAAAAATTCTCCGTATATTGAGAGGTAATTGGTAATAAGTATCAAGGATATATTATATGCCAAGAAATAATTCTGGGGTGGCATCTGTGGCTCAAAGGAGTAGGGCACCAACCCCATATGCCGGAGGTGGCAGGTTCAAAACCAGCCCTGGCCAAAAACTGCAAAAAAAAAAAAAAAAAAAAAAGAAAGAAAGAAAGAAAGAAAGAAAAAAAGAAATAATTCTAAATATTAAATAATCTTTTCCTAACAAGCATGTGAGGGAGATACTATTATTATCCCATTTATAAGCAATGAAACAGAGGCACAGAGAAGGTAAGTAACTTGGCCAAGATCACACAGCTACTAGTTATGGGAACCAGAGTTTGAACTCTGCCATTTGAGTAGAGTACAAAACTCTCCAAAAACTAAGTGGCACAAAAGTCCTTGGTTAACAAAGCAAGCTCTAGTTCAGGGCTAGACTGGGGTAGGGAAGTGCTTCGAGGTTACTCAATGACAGAATGGCAGGGAAGGCAGCCTTGAACAAACACCTCTCAGAAAGAAACAAGTGATCAGCCAGCATGGCAGCAAGGGGGTGATGGTGGTAGGGAAGACAGCCAATTTGTAGCCTTTGCTCTTTGTCAGAAGAGCAGCCATCAAGTCATCACTCAAGAAGCCTGTGGCACAGCTTAGCACCCTTAGCACAGTGGTTACAGCACCGGCCACATGCACCGAAGCTGGCTGGTTCAAACCCAGCCCAGGCCTGCTAAACAACAATGACAACTGCAACAACAACAAAAAATAGCCGGGAGTTGCAGCGGGTGTCTGTAGTCCCAGCTACTTGGGAGGCTGAGGCAAGAAAATTGCTTAAGCCCAAGAGTTTGAGGTTGCTGTGAGCTGTGACACCATGGCATTCTCCCAAGGGGGACAGAATGAGACTCTGTCTCAAAAAAAAAAAAAAAAAAGAAAAAAGAAAAAAAAGAAAAGAAAAAAGCCTGTGGCACATGGGGCTTTACTCCAAGACTGCTGGGACAATCTTGACAGACTGTGCTATAAAATCCATGCAAACCAGTTCTGAGATTTTTGATTTCAATCCACACAAGCTGAAGCCTCATGTGCCCTTCACCACACAGTTCTTCAGTAAGCAAATGGTCTATAACAAATGTCTCCCAGAATATTTTGAAGATAGATTTTATATCATTATGCTAAAGATGGATTACTAACAATGAATGGCATTGGTAATGTCTTTAGAACATAGTGGGAGGTGGGGAGCAGTAGAGGGAGCCCTCCTTGATTCCTGTAACCAGAATAAATTTCAAAGATATGATATGTTTAAACATAAAAAAAAATGGAGCTTTTAAAATCCTAGAAGAAAGTATGAGATATTTTAAGCAATACAGTCAGGATGTTCAGTCAAAAATGTTGGAGACCACTACTATGTCAGTTTAAAAAAAAAAAAGCAATATATTCCTGTCTCCAATACATCTGTTTCTTTAGTGTATGTATTATACATTATATATATACACATATATGTTATAAATAAAACATAGTTTTATGCCAATAATTATAGTCATTCACCATCCTGTAACTTTATATATATCTATATACGTCTATATAGATATAGAGATCTAGATAGATAAAAATTTAATCCTTACAACCAGAAGAGGCACATGTCTAGAAATCAACTGTTCTGTCTTTAGAGAGTCAGTGTGTGATAATAATGCTAAACTATACATAATAGATCACTTCATCCTATAATATATATATATATAAATATATATATAATATATATACTGTTGTGCATTTACTTAATAATGGGGATGTGTTTTAAGAAATATATCGTTAAGTGATTTCATTATTGTGCAACATCACAGCATGTACTTCACAAACCTAGATGGCATAATCCACTATGCACCTAAGCATATGTTATAGCCTGATACCTCTAGGTTACAAACCTGTATAGCACATTACTATATGGAATACAATTGGCAATTATAATACAATGATAAATATCTGTGCATATAAACATAGAAAAGGTACAGTAAGGATATGATATTAATCTATGGGACCACCACCATATATGTATGTCTATGGTTGGCTAAAATGTTGCTATGTGGTGTATAATTGTATATATAGTCCTCCTTGGTATACATAAGTAATTCCAGAACCTCCCTCAAATACCAAAATCCAAGTATGCTCAAGTCCCTGATACAAAATGGTATAGTATTTGAATATAACCTACACCTATCCTTCTGTACACTTTCAATTATTTCTAGATTACTTATAATACCTATGAGTAATACAATGTAAATGCTATACTGTATTGTTTAGGTAATAATAATAAAGAAAGAAGTCTGAACATGCATAATACTGACGCAATTTTTTTCCTAATAATTTTAATGCATGCTTGGTTGAATCCCAAGATGTAAAACCCACAAATTTGGAAGGCCAACTATATATACACAAAACAAATATATAATATGTAATCTTAGAGAGAGGCAAACCACTGTTTACAATTGTAGATATAAATCCATGTTTCAAGTAGTCTTGATAATTGTGAATATTTGGGGCCAACATTTTACACATCTGATGAGACAGCCAATATTTTTCACCCCACGATATAGCTCATGAAGAACAGAAACAATGAGTATCAGAGGGCCAAGAACAGGAGAGTGAGTCATCTGGTTGTAAAACACTCCAGCCAGCCATGTAGTGGACATCACTGATGCTTTACAGTATGGCTAATATGGCTTCTGTAATTGTGAGGATGCCCTAACACTCCCTACATTGCTAAATTACTCTCTCCAGTCTCAAAGCACATGCCCCAAAAGATAGAATCTGGGTTACTAATCTATGGCTGGCTACCCTGGGGCAGAGAGAGGAAGAAAATTTTCAAATTCCCCAAAGCACAGCAAGGTTTTACATGAAATAGCAATTTCCCAACAATAGAAAGAGTTGGAGGGCAGCGCCTGTAGCTCAAAGGAGTAGGGTGCTGGCCCCATATACTGGAGGTGGCAGGTTCATACCCAGTCACAGTCAAAAACTGTGGGAAAAAGGGGTGTGTGTGTGTGAATAGCTGCAATAATGAAAACTGTCCACTATTGCATGCCTTGTAAATTCATAGTGGCTGAAAGCATGGGTACAGAGTCAATAAACTAGGATCAAAACTGGATTCATATTTACCAGTCCTATAACCTGACTGCTTTTATTTTTTTTATTAAATCATAGCTGTGTACATTAATACTATCATGGGGTACAGTATATTGTTTCTATATGCAATTTGAAGAACTTTTATCCAACTGGTAAACATAGCCTTCATGTCTTTTTCTTAGTTATTGTGTTAAGACATTTATATTCTACGTTTGGAGAGAGTCACATGTACCCTTATAGGATGAACCATAGGCATGATCCCACCAGTCACCCTCCCTCCACCCAACCTCTCCCTTCTCCTCCCCTCCCTCTCCCTCTCCTCATATTCCTGGGCTAAAATTCATTTCATAATAGGGCTGAGTACATTGGATACTTTTTCTTCCATTCTTGAGATACTTTGCTAAGAAGAATATTTTACAGCTCCATCCATGTAAACATGAAGGAGGTAAAGTCTCCATCTTTTTATGACTGCATAGTATTCCATGGGGCACATATACCACAATTTATGACTGCTATTCTTAATGGGGTTCTACCAGAGAATTAAGCACAGATGTTCTGGCACAATTGTTCTATGCAATGTATTAATTTCTCTCTTATGTTCCTAAAATGGCACTAGCTATGTGTCCTCCTTGGAAGAATTGAGAAAATAGCCATTCGAATCTTATTCTTTAGAGCTCAGTTTTCTCACTGAACTTCTTATGAGAGAAGCTGTAGGCTTAAATAAAACATTTATCTTTTTATGCCTATTTTTGGATAAAAATTGTGCTTGTTTATAATTTATAGAGAGAAATTAATGAGCTAAAACATGTGAAACACTTAGAACAATGCAAAGCACAATAGTAAATGTCACTGCTATCAATATTATATTCATATTTGTATTTTCCTCTTCTATCTATAGCATAGATGCTCAGTAAATCATTGAGAAATAAATGGACGGGGGGATTCTGGGAAGATGGCTGACTGGTAGCAGCCCTTGTCAGAAGCTCCTGAGCAAAGGAAGAAAAACTGGATGGAATCAGAATCTATGACGTGAAAGACAGGGAGTTGAGCCCAGAAAGAAGTTTGGTGAGCTATAAATCCAAGAAAGAGCATTTAAGAACACAAAATACAGGTACAAAGTGGGCCCCAGAACTGCTTGTTAGAGCCACACACCTCCCGTGGGCGGCAGGTGGCTGCAGAGGAGCCCCCAGCTTCAGGCAGGCACAGAACTACTTGCTAGAGTTGCGCACCCCTTACGCAGCAGAGGGGATGCCCACTGCAGGCTCCCGCTCTGGGAGGGCCCAGAACAGCTTGCTAGTGCTGTGGGCAGTGGTGGAGGAGTCCTTCATTTGGGGCAGGCTCAAAATTGCTCACTAGAGACACATGCACCCCACGGGGGCCAGCAGAGGAGTTCCCTGCTTCAGACACCCATGTTGGGTTGACCCAGAACTGCTTGCTAGAGTCACATGCAACCTGCAGGGTCACAGCAGGGGAGTCTACCACTCTGCATGGGCCCAGAACTGTTTGCTAGAGCCACGTGTATCCCATGGGCAGCAGAGGAGGAGTTCCCCGCTATGGGCTCCTGCGCTGGGAGGGCCCAGATCAGCTTCCTAGTGCTGTGTGCACCTCATGAGCAGTAGCGGAGGAGTTCCTCACTCCAGACACCAGTGTTGGGCGGGCCCAGAACTGCTTTCTGGAGCCACATGTAACCCGCAGGGTCATTGCAGAGGAGTCTACTGCTCCAAGCAGGCCCAGAACTGTTTGCTAGAACCACATGCATCCTGCAGGCTGCGGTGAAGGAGTTCCCCCCTCCAGGCTCCTGCGCTGGGAGGGCCCAGATCAGCTTGCTAGTGCCTTGTGCGCCCTGTGTGCAGTGGAGGAGGAGTTCCAAGATCCAGACACCAGTGTTGGGCGGGCCAGGAACTGCTTGCTGGAGCCACATGCAACCCACGGGGCCACTGCAGAGGAGTCAGCTACTCTTGGCAGGCCCAGAACTGTTTGCTAGAGCCACATGCATCCCATGGGGCCACAGTGGAGGAGTCTACTGCTCCAGGTGGGCCCAGAACTGTTTGCTAGAGCCACGGGCATCCCGCAGGTGGCGGCAGAGTTCACCCCTATGGGCTCCCATGCCAGGAGGGCCCAGATCGGCTTGCTAGTGCCTGACACATCCGGCAGGCAGTGGCAGAGAAGTCCTTCACTCACCATTACCCCCCACCGGTTGCCCCAGCGGGGCTGAACTAGGACTGAGCTGGCCTCTGTTGTTCCCTTGCCCCCCAGTTACCCCCTGGTCACCCTGGCAGGGAAAACTAGGACTGATCTGGTCACGCACGTGCCCTGAACCACCACTGCAGTTCCCCTGCCCCCTGGTTGCTTCAGCAGAGCTGAACTAGGGCTGATATAGCCACTGCAGTTCCCCTGTCTACCAGTTGCCCTGGCAGGACTGAACTAGGACTGACCCAGCTGCGCGTGATCCCCGCACAGCTGCTGCAGTTACCCTGCCCCCCAGTTGTCCCAGTGGGGCTGAGTCAGCTGCATACATTCCCCGCACAGCCTCTCCCATTTCCCTGCCCTGCAGTTGCCCCAGTGGGGCTGAACAAGGACTATTCTGGCTGCTGCCATTCCCTTCCCCTCAGTCACCCTGGGGGGGCAGAACTAGGACTGATCCAGACACTGTGATTCCCCTGCCCTCCCAGTCACCCTGGTGGGGCCAAACTAGGACTGATCCAGCCACTGCCATTCCCCTGCCCCTGGGCTGCCCTAGCAGGACCAAACGCCAGTCCGCTGCTCCCTGCTCCCCCATCACCCTGGCTGAAGTAGGGCTGATTCAACCACTCTTATGCTCCACGCAGCCACTGTCATTCGCCTGTCCCCTGGTAACCACAGCAGGGCCGACCTAGGACTGATTCAGCTGCACAAACACCCCGCACCATTGCCAGAAGTTCCCTGCCCCCAAGTCACCCTGGTGGAGCTGAACTAGGAGTGACCCAGCACTGCCAGTCTCCAGCCCCCTGTAAACACTGGCAGGGTGAACAAGTTCTGATCCGGCTACACACACTCCTGCAAAGTTTCTGCTAATCCACTGCACACCAGTCACCCCAGCTCCCGACAACTGGGAGAAGATGACAGACACACCCCCATCTCTCTGAGTAACCAGAAGAAGCCACTGACTGAACACTTCTGATAAGATCTCCAAACAGGGTAAACTCAATATGGGGTGGAATCAGTGGAAAAACTCTGGCAACTTGAATAATCAGAGTAGATCAACTCCCCCAAGGAAAAATGAGGCAGATGCTATTGAAGACTCCATCCATTAACAGATGGCTGAGATGTCAGAAATCGAGTTCAGAACTTGGATAGCAAATGAGATTAACAGAATGAAAGAAAGGAGGGAATTAGAATTTCAAGAAATTATTCATAAGATATCTCAAGAAATTATTCAAAAGATGTGTTAAGAATTCAACGATTTCAAAGATAAAATGATCAAAGATTTTGAAACACTGAGACAAGAGGTAGCAGCCCTCAAGGATCTGAAAAATATGGTGGAATCCCTCTGTAACAGAGTGGAACAGGCAGAAGAAAGGATCTCTGACACTGAAGACAAAGCATTTGAAGAAGCCCAGGAATGCAAAGATCAAAAGAAATGGAGAGCAAAAATGGATCTTTCTCTCAGAGAGCTCTCAGATAATTCGAAGAAAACTAATATTTTCCTTATAGGAATCCCTGAAGGCGATGAAGTTGCTTCACAAAACACAGAGGCTCTTCTTCATGAAATTATGAAAGAGAACTTTCCAGACATGCCAAGAGATTCTGAAATTCAGATACCAGATAGTTTCAGAACCCCAGCACAGCTCAACCTGAACAAGACATCCCCAAGGCACATCATAAATAACTTCACCAAAGTTAAGATGAAAGAGAAAATTCTGAAAGCAGTTAGACGTAAGAAAACCATAACCTACAAGGGGAAGAATATTAGAACAACTGCAGATCTCTCAGGTGAAACCCATCAGTCTAGAAGAGAATGGTCATCGACTTTTAATCTCCTAAAACAAAATAACTTTCAACCCAGGATCCTGTATCCAGCTAAACCGAGTTTCATCTATGATGGAGAAAATAAATACTTTAACAACATTCACATGTTGAAGAAATTTGCCATAACTAAAGTAGCTCTCCAAGAAATTCTCAAACCTATCCTCCAAAATCACCAGTACAATCCTCCACCACAAAAGTAAACCAACTCAAAAACTTCTGATCAAATTCTAACTTCCACAATGGCAAAAGGATTAAAAATGTCTACTGGATGTTCGAGCAACTCCATGCCCAAAATTTTACCAGGCTTATCAATAATTTCAATCAATGTGAATGGCTTAAATTGTCCTATAAAGAAGCACAGATTGGCTGATTGGATACAGAAACTCAGACCAGATATCTGTTGTATTCAAGAATCACATCTTACATTAAAAGATAAATATAGACTCCTGGTAAAGGGATGGTCATCTATATTCCAGGCAAACAGAAAGCTGAAAAAAGCCAGTGTTACAATTTTATGGGCAGATACAATAGGGTTTAAACCAACAAAAGTAAGCAAAGACAAGGATGACCACTTTATATTTGGTAAGGGTAATACTCAATATGACGAGATCTCAATTATCAATATCTATGCACCCAACTAGAATACACTTCAATTTATAAAAGATATGCTAACTGGTCTGAACAATTTGATCTCTCCCAGCTCCATCATAGTTGGAGATTTTAACACTCCTTTGGCAGTGTTGGACAGATCCTCCAATAACAAGCTTAACAAAGAAATTTAGATTTAAATTTAACTATTCAACTTTTAGACCTAAGAGAAATCTACAGAACTTTTCATCCTAAGAAAACTGAATACACATTTTTCTCATCAGTCCATGGAACTTACTCCAAAATCAATCACCTCTTAGGTCATAAGTCTAACCTCAGTAAATTTAAAAGAATAGAAATTATTCCATGCATCTTCTCGGACCATCATGGACTAAAAGTCGAACTCAGTAACAATAGGAATGTGCAGTCTTGTACAAAAACATGGAAGCTAAATAACCTCATGCTAAATGATAGATGAGTCAAAGATGAGATCGAGAAGGAAATTACCAAATATTTAGAAAATAATGATAATGAAGATACGAGTTATCAGAACCTATGGGAAAAGCAAAGACAATCCGAAGAGGGAAATTTATAGCATTACAAGCCTTCCTGAAGAGAACAGAAAGAGAGGAAGTTAACAACTTAATGGGACATCACGAACAGCTGGAAAGGAAGAACATTGCAATCCCAAATCCAGCAGAAGAAAAGAAAGAACCAAAATTAGACAGAATTAAATGAGATTGAAAACAAAAGGATTGTAGAACAGATCAATAAATCAAAAAGTTGGTTTTTTGAAAAAAATCAATAAACCTTTGGCCAACCTAACCAAGAAAAAAAAGAATAAAATCTCTAATCTCGTCAATAAGAAATGGTAAAGATGAAATAACAACAGAACCCTTAGAAATTCAAAAAATCCTTAATGAATATTAAAAGAAAATTTATTCCCCAAAATATGACAATCTGAAGGAAATTAACCAATACTTGGAAGCATGCCACCTCCCAAGACTTAGTCAGAATGCAGTGGAAAAGTTGAACAGGCCTATATCAAGATCTTAAATAGCATCAACTATACAAAATCTCCCTAAAAAGAAAAGCCCGAGACCTGACAGCTTCATGTCAGAATTCTACCAAACTTTTAAAGAGGAACTAGTACCTATATTACTCAGCCTTTTCTAAAATATAGAAAAAGATGGAATACTATCCAATACATTCTATGAAACTAACATCACCCTGATCCTCAAACCAGGAAAAGACCCAACAAAAAATGAAAATTATAGACCAATATCACTAATGAATATTGATGCAAAAATATTCAACAAAATCC
>NW_003852587.1:2088191-2102351 GCF_000181295.1 Otolemur garnettii
AGTAGAATATGAACATCTTAACACAATAACTAAGAAAATGACATGAAGGCTATGTTAACTAGTTTGATGAAAATATTTCAAATTGTATGTGAAAATACCTCACTGTAGCCCAGAATTGCTTTAATGTATATAGTTATCATTTAGTAAAGAAAATTAAAAAATAAAAAATATATAAACAAAGGAAAAAAAGATAAATAAATGGATATGTATGGGTGACAAGGAACAGCAGTGGTGTGAAAAATAAATTAGGGGAGACAGCAGGTAGAATGGGTGTTTCAAACCTGTTAGAAGAATAACTCAAAGAGGTATGTAAAGAAGCCATGAAATGGGGAAACAGTAGTGAAAATGGAGAGAACAAAGAGATAAGACTTGGAATCTGATAGAGTATGGGGAGTGAAAATTAACTCAGACTTGCAAGCTTGAATAATTGAGTGAATGAATGATGCAGACATTCACAGAAAGGAAAAATTTCAAATGATGATCTCAGTTTAGGACATGAAAGTAATGAATCTCAAACGTAATTAAAAGGAGAGATATTTATTCAAAAAGATTCTGATATCTTTTTACATTCTCAGAACAGTGCCATATTTGGTGTCTTAGTCATATGATTGTAAGTCATGGAGGCAATTGCTATTACCTTTGAGAGAAAAGTATGAGAGTACAGGAATGTACTATTGTAATATAAGGAAATACTATGGAATTAATGAGAAAAAAATACAGCACAATCTCAGAAAGAGAATTCTTGAGAAAGAAAGCCATCAGATACCCAGAAAGGATCCTGTATTAGAGTCTTCTTTCTTGGGTTGGCTTCCTCATTCTCTTGCTGCAGACAAACCGTTTCTGCTATTTAGTCCACAAGCCTGGAGGTGGCTATGCCTTATAGCAGATATAAGTGTTCTGTCTATATCCCTTCCAATACTTTTTTACTGTATTTATGGATTCCTAGCTTTGGCATGCTACCCTTCCAATTAGTTCACACCTACAAATCTGCTTGGAGGTCTGCCAAGAATGTCCTGAAATCCCATTTGCCTGAATGTAGCAGAGATGAAAGTGTCTAGGAGTTTATATTGCCCTCACTTCTAAAGTGGCTCTTAGCCAATGATAATGGCTAAAGGTATGTGAACATCTTCCCTCTTTGTTTTCTAATCAAGAGCACTCCAAGGCTTACCTTACCCTCCACTGTAGGTATAGTAAGATTGAATGCCCCTACCCTCTGCAGAACTTTTGTTCTGCCTTATCCTGCCTTGTTTCTACTGATGCCTTACTGATTTCTACTGTGATCATTTACTTAGTGATTTACTTACAGTCATATTTTCATCTCAGGATGTGCTTCTGGGGAACACAACTGTTATGGATTTGTCTTTCCCCAAAATGATATGTTTGAATAAGGTTATTGCAGATGTAATTAGTTATATAAGACAGTTAGAGTGAACCCTAATCCACCATGAGTGGTGTCCTCATAAAAAGGAGGAATTTGAATATAAAGCAGATATGTACAAACAAGGAGGAAAATGGCCCTGAAACTAGAGTGATGAATCTACAAGCCAAGGAATGCTATGAGAAGCAAGAAAGGTTCAGAAAGAAAGCTCAGGTGGAGCAGGGTCTTGATTGTGGACTTTTGGCCTCCAGAACTCCCAGTTTCTGTCATATTAAGCCACTGAGTTTTTGGTGCTCTATTATGGCAGCCCTAGGAAGCTAATGTACTGCTTGACAACAGCCATGCTCCCATGTCCTTATACCTCTTCTCTTTAAGGGATAGTAGACTGACACTAGATTCTCTTAGCTGTTATTCCAAATTCTCATTCTAATTGGATTAGAATACACTTTCTAATTGGATCACCCTGGTCCTTCAACTATATCTGGGAGGTGGGGTAACATTTTGTAAACATCTATTATGTGATTAAAAGGAAGCAGTTTCCATAAGAAAGAGAGGGCATTATTTTTCGCATGGACAGGAAAGATTCCCTCCCCCCAAATGGCCACTACAAAAAGAATTTTCAGAATGAAATTTTCTGAGAAAACTATATAGTCCTAAGGCCAAATTGGCATGGATCCAACAAAAACTGATTGAGAGAGTTTGGTTAACTTTTTCACATTCGGAAGATGTTTCAAATTTATAAAGTTTCTAAAACATGTGATTTGAAACAGCTTCAAAGTTGATTAGTGTTGCCATTTATACTTCTTGATTTTACTTCTCAGTAGCAACAATGCATGCTACAGAGTAATGTTAATTCAATATGAAGAACAAATCTTGCTGTGCACTGAAACATGAAGTCAATTTATGTTGTTGCACAAGGATTGAAGCTTAATAAACAGAAATCTTAACCAGTGTATCTATGAATTTGCCTAGCAGAACAGTATCTTATCTTTTAAGCCAACTCTAAACAGGAGGAAAAAAAAAGAGATGAAATTAGGGTAAGTTTCTTTGCTTTATCGTTATGATTCAAACTGGAAGCAGAATATTTTGTACACTGGCTCAAAGGGTGAATTTCATTTACACTATCTCAGCAGCAATTTGAACCTTATTCAAAGTTGATTATTTTCAAGCAGTTACTAGTATACAAGCATTCATTAATGGACAGGCACTGAGTCTCATTTTTCTTCTACTTCCTCTACTAATCTAGTTATGAAATGTGACTTTCAGTAACTCTGGACATATGTGTAGTGATATGAAATGCAATTTGTTTATTGCAATATCCATCTAACTTTTCTTTTTAGATAACATTTATTTTCATCCAGGTAAACATAAAAGATGTAAGGGAGACGGGAGGGGTGGGGGGGAAGGAGAGAGAGTATTTGGTGGGCCTACACCTATTCTGCACAATGCAATGGTACATTTCAAATCTATTAAGAATCTACTAAGAATAGAGATAAATGTCTGATCACAACAAATAAGTAAATGAGGTGATAGTTATGTTAATCAGTTTGATGTAAGTATTCCATATTGTATATCAAATTAGCATGCTGTACCCCATAAATGTACACAGTTATGATTTAATTAAAAAATAAACAAAAAATACAGCTGTGCAAGCAAAGAACTGAAAAAATAAATAACATTTATTTCCTCCTTTAGGGTATAGGAATTTCAAAGAAGGGAGCCCAGGTACTTGAAGCTTCTTCTTGAGTAGAAGCAGTGTTATCAGCCTCTGAGTAGAGGTTTTTCCAAGTTGTTGGTGATCATCAGGAAATGAATTCCAGGATGTACCGTGTAAGTAAGAAAGTGACAGCTTTTTATTGAAAGTGAAAGTACACTCTCAGGGAATAAAGCAGGCAGGCTTGAAAAAGAGTAGCTGCACTTGGAAGAAGTGGATTTAGAGCTTTTGTAATTTTACTTATTGAGGGAAGGAATATTCAAGACCAGGAGGTTGGTTTTCATTAAGAATTTGGGAAGTAATTTTTAGAATTGGGTTCCTTCCCATTTTCTTACATTATATGCTTGTCTCAGAACTGCTGTGGTGATTTCAAGGGTAGAGAAAATTTGAAATCACAATGTGAATAATATTTGTAATCAGTCAAATATTATTTGTAATCAAGTCACATAAGGCAGGCGGTGCCCGTAGCTCAGTCAGCAGGGCACTGGCCATATACACCGAGGGTGGTGGGTTCAAACCAAGCGTAGACCAGCTAAAACAACAATGACAACTGCAACAAAAGAATAGCTGGACATTGTGGTGGGTGCCTGTAGTCTCAGCTACTTGGGAGACTGAGGCAAGACAATCGCTTAAGCTCAGGAGTTGAAGGTTGCTGTGAGCTGTGACACCATGGCCCCCTACCCAGGGCTACAGCTTGAGACTCTGTCTCAAAAAAAAAAAAAAATTCACATAGGGCAACAGAAAAAGATGACGACCAAATTGAAGCTGATCCTTGCCTGTGGTTATCAAACCCTCTAGTTAGCTTCTTCTTGAGGGTTGTTTACTTTGATATCTGCCCCTGTATCCAGTCTCAGCCCTATTTCCTAGTCTCCTACCCTACTAGCAATGGCTTTCCAATTACATTATCTAAATATTTGACTATAACTGTCAGTTACTCAGAAGCAGACCTTGTGATGAGGATTCAAATGAAAGTGATTTATGAAGTTCTTCCAGGAGAACCTGTCAAAAAGAGTGAGGAAAACAGGAAAGGGAAGGGGAAGAAAGTGAGCAAAGATGTGATTTTAGGCCAAGTCTGTACCTCAGCCTGATCCTAAGTCACAACTTAGAATTTATGCTATTTCAGGGTTAACAGATGTGTTTTCTCACTCCTATATCAGTAGAAAGAGATGAGTATGTCAATTCTCAGGCACTTTAAACTTTTTGCTACTGTGGCAAAGCAGACCCAGTAGGTTAAGGGTAGTCTTCCAAAGAGAATAATAGGTATGTGCTATTAAAATCAAAATACACAGAAACTGGAAAAACAGTGCTCAGAATTGCTAAAAGCAATCCAGTAGTGTACTTGATGACTTTTTTATGCCAGGCATCTTCTAACTTCATTACAATAGAAAATATAGGGTGACATTTATGGCTCAGTGTGTAGGGCACCGGCCTCATATCCCAAGGGTGGTAGGTTCAAACCCAGCCCCAGCCAAACTGCAACAAAAAATAGCTAGGCATTGTGGCAGGTGCCTGTAGTGCCAGCTAGTCAGGAGGCTGAGGCAAGAGAATCGCCTAAGCCTAAGAGCTGGAGGTTGCTGTGAGCTGTGATGCCATAGCACTCTATCAAGGGCGACAGAGTGAGACTCTGTCTCTAAAAAAAAGAAAACAAAAGAAAAAAGAAAACACAGCCTTTTGGCTCAGCTGCTCCCCAACCTCCAATAGTCTTCTTTAGCCTTCTGCACTGTAGCACCTGTAGCTAGCCCAGACTCCAGGGTCACCACATCTCAGCCTGAACATCAGTGTCCACAGCCTCCACTAATTGGCAGGGTGGATTCAACATAGACTAATTGTTTGCTCTTCTTTAATTTGAAATCGTATTGACTTGTGACATGGGCTGAATTGAAGGCAACACTATTTAATAATATCCCAGTCTGAATTGTCAGACTTTCAGTGTTTGTTAATCTGTTGGATATTGTGATATTTAAATTTTATTTCCTTGATTACTAAATAGGCCATCAAATATATTTATGACTGCTTTGGTTTTTATGCTATTGTAAATATTATCTTTATTTGGATTCCATTTTCCATTCTTTTAAATAAACTTTTTGAGATATAATTTACACAGATAAGATGCATCCATTTATACGTATAGTTCAATGAATTTTGACAAATGTATTCTCCTATATGACCATCACTCTCTCAAGAAATAGAAGTTTTCTCTCACCCCCAGGAACTTCCCATATGGCCACTTGCAAATCTTCATCCCTAACTCCCATCACTGAGTGACCACTGCAACAAAAGACAACATTCTAGATTTAGACAATCTAGATTTAGATTAGTTTTGCTTGTTTTGGAATTTAATAAAAATCTAATCATATAAGAAACACTTGTAATAGCCAGTATCCAATGATCTCTGTTTTAGCTCCTACCCACACTGTACCAGTATTGGTCTGTATGAGCAACAGCTATGAAGTCTGACAATTAAGTTTGCAAACTTAAACACTGTGCTTACTTATACTGGCAGTACTATGCAAACAACTCAATAAGGTTTCATAATCTTGGTATACTATTGTCTCACAACTATGTTCACGTCAACACGTGACAGTGTATTGCTGGGTGTGTTCAGTATTGTTATTGCTTGTTTTTGTGTGTCATCATGAGAATGTCAGAGCTTGAATTACAGCAACAAACAAACATTACATTTATTGTTATATTTGGCAATAATGGAAGTGAAATCAGGAACATGTTAGCCCAAGTTTATGGGGATAATGTCATGAAGAAAACAGTAGTATACAAACTTTTTGCTTCTGTGGCAAAGAAGATTCAGTAGTTTAAGAGCAAATCTTCCAAAGAGAATCATAGGTATGCACTGTTAAAATCAAAATACACATGGCAGAACCTGTAGCTCAGTGTGTAGGGTGCCAGCCACCTACACACAGGCTGGCAGGTTTGAACCCAGCGAGGGCCAGCTAAACAACAATGAAAACAACAACAACAACAAAAATAGCTGGACATTGTTGCAGGCACCTGTAGTCCCAGCTACATGGGAGGCTGAGGCAAGAGAATCACTTAAGCCCAAGAGTTTCAGGTTTCTGTGAGCTGTGATGCCATGGCACTCTACCGAGGGTGACATAGTGAGACTCTGTCTCCAAAAAAAAAAAAAAATTAAAATACACAGAAACTGGAAAAACAGTGCTCAGAATTGTTCAAAGTGATCCCAGCAGTATACTTGATGGATCAGTATTTTTCTGAGGGAAGAGAAAACGTTACTGATGAAGAGAGGTCAAGGCAGCCACTAATGAGCAGAACTGATGGAAAATTGCAAAAGTTCATCAATTTCTTTTTTTTTTTTTTTGCAGTTTTTGGCTGGGGCTGGGCTTGAACCTGCCACCTCTGGCATATGAGGCCAACACCCTACTCCTTTGAGCCAGAGGCATCACCCAAAAATTCATCAAATTGTGTATCAAAATCATCAGCTGACTGTTAGAATAGGGTGACTAGATTTTAACATCAGTAAGGTGGGACAACATGGCCAGGGGACGAGGCGGGGGGGTGGTGGAGTGGAGGATGGGGCAGGGCAGGGCCTGACAACAATGCAAATTTTGATAAGCAGTTTTCGATAATCACTTCTCAGCAATTATTTGTTATTATTACAGTTTAACATTATAAAATTAACACAAATAATATAAAACTCATATTCTAGCGAAATAGCCACATGGCAGCCAAAAACCGTATATTCCCTTCCTGTTCTCCCGCCCATTCGTGCATTCTTTCCAAAAATTGGGACTTTTTCAAAATGCCGAGGGTCATGGGACAAACTGATGAAACGCGAGACTGTCCCGCCAAAAGCGGCACATCTGGTCACCCTATGTTAGAAGCACAGCAGATCAAGTAAACATTGATAGAAAAACAGGAAAATCTTAACTGAAAACCTTGGTATGAGAAAGATGTGCAGAAATGGTCCTAAAGGAGCTCACCAATGAACAAAAGCAAAGGACAGTTGAAGTTTTCCAGGGCCTTTTGGAGAGACGAGGTGATGTTTTGGGTTGTGTTATCACTAGTGATGAAACATGAATGTACCAATATGACCCTGAAACAAAGTGTCAAAGTGCACAATGGAAGTGAGCCAATTCTCCATGACCAAAAATGTTCCATCAGTCCTAATCAAGAGTCAAAATCATGTTGCTAACCTTCTTTGGTATCAGAAAAATTATTAATTATGAATTTATCTCAACTAGACAGTTAACCAAAACTAGTATTTGGAAGGCTTTGTGCAAAAGTAAGACAAAAACTCCCTGAACTTTTTGCCAGTATCTCATGGCTCAACTCGCATCATGACAATAAACCATCTCACAAGGCACCATCTGTGAGGGATTTTTTAGCCAGTAAACAAATAACTGTATTGGAAACCACCCCTTCACCTGATCTTTTTCTTCACTTGATAATAAAGGAAACATTGAAAGGAAGAATTTTGGATGACATTCGGGACATCAAAGGTAATATGATAACAGCTCTGATGGCCATTCCAGACAAAGAGTTCTGAAATTGCTTTGAAGAGTAGACTAGGTGCTGGCATCAATGCATAGTTTCCTAAGGGGAGTACTTCAAAGATGACCATCGTGATATTTAGCAATGAAGTATGTAGCAGTTTTTCTCAGGTGAGTTTACGAACTTAATTATCAGACCTTGTATAGAAGAATTAATTGGATGTCACTTCTGAGGTTAGGTTATAAAACACATAGCAGCTTCCATCTTTAATATTTCACTCTCACTCTGTTGGGTCACTTGTTCCAGGGGAAACTGTGTCCTGAACAGCCTGATGGAGAGACACATATGACAAGGAACTGAATCAGCCTTTTGTCAAAAGCCATGTAGCCATGTATGTGATTTAACGTGGAAGCAGATCCTCTACCTCTAGTCATATCTCAGATGATTACAGCTCCAGCTGTATCTTAATTGTAACTTCCAAAGAGCCACTAAGAACTATTTAGCTGAGTCACTCTCATACTCCTAACCCAGAAAAATTGAGATAATACATGTTGCTGTAAATCATTGAGTTTGGGGCCAGTATTATGCAGCAACAGATAACTAATATGGCACTCTTTCGTGTTTAGCTTATTTTACTCAGCATAACATTTTTAAGATTCATCAATGTTATTACATATGTCAGTTTTTCGTTTTTATTCCTGAGTGATATTCCATCATATGACTATAATAATATTTATTTAAATATCATTGTCACTCAGGCACAGTGGCTCACGCTTATGATCCTAGTACTCTGGGAGGCCAAGGCAAGTGGATCCTTTGAGCTCAAGAGTTTGAGATTAGCCTGAGCAAGAGAAAGACCTCATCTCTACTAAAAATAAAAAAAAAAATTAGCCGTGCATCATGGCAAGTGCCTGTAGTCCCAGTTATTTGGGAGTCTGAGCCAGGAGGATTGCTTGAGCCCAGGAGTCTAAGTTTGCTGTGAGCTGGGCTGACATCATGGCACTCTAGCCTGGGCAACAGAATGAGACTCTTAAGAAATACATATCATTGCTGAGGATGTGGGTTCAGGGTATGTTACTCTAACATTAACATATGGCACCTTGGCCTATTGAATATTCTAAGCTGAAAGAATCTGAGAAATGGCATATTCAGAAAGGACTTTCTGATCACTCTCTGAAGCAGATCATAAACCCCCTATGTAAGGAATCCTCTGTGGGAGAACAGAATATGAAGGATTGTTCAGCTGAAGATAATTAAGACGGAGCAGATGTAGGGAAGCTCTCTGCCCTTCACTTGTTTGAAAGAACACAGATTTACAAAGGCTAAAGGTATCTTGCCTGCCTTTGATGGACAGCAGAGCTTAACCACTGAAGATTTAGACCCTCATTAATCTCAAAATGGTAGCATAGGAATCTACATAAACAAGCTTATCTAACTAGCTTTTATCTGCCATTTATTTACCTTCTCCCAAGTTGCTGACCCCAAAGACACCAAGCACCTTTTCAGTCTTGTCATTTCTTCTAAAACTTTACTGTTCTTTGTTGAAGCTTGAATTCAAAGCCCCTCCTTTGGAAAATAGTCAATCCCTGGGTGCTCCCATGTACATATGAAATACATAGGTTAATAATAAATACCTGTTTGTTTTGCTCTTGTTGATCTGTCTTTTGTAACAAGGATCCATTCCAATAAGAAACTATGGGGTTCTTTCCCCCCTTCTCCTTCCTATATGCTTAGGAAAGGAATATCTGAACAAAATGCCTTACGAAGTGTCTCCAGTTTACTACTCTTAGCTTATACCTCTTTGACCTACCGTATTTTTCCATGACTCTCCACTCTTCATCAAACCTGATATGAAAATATTCAGGTTTAATTTGCTTCATTGGATCTTCATTCCCTTATCACACAAGCTCCTGTGTCACATAAAACTTAAATTAAACAAATGTATATGCTTTTCTCTCATCAATCTGTCTTTTGTTACAGGGTCCCCAGGCAAGAACTCAGAAGGATAGAAGGAAAAGTAATTTTCTTCTTCTACACTGGTATGTAGAAAGGCAATTCTTTTTATTAACATTTGTGTTCCACAAACTTTCTAAACTCTCAATTGATTCTAAAAATTTAGCTGTATATTCATCTTGATTTTCTAAATGCACATTGTGTCATCTGTGAAAAATGATAGAATGATTCTCCTTTCCTAGACTAATAACTTTCATTTCTTTTTCTTGCTCTACTTCACTGACCAGGGCATCTAATACAATAAAGGATGGATGTAATGATAACAGATATCTTTATCTTATTCCTGATACAAAGGAAAAAGTTGTAACTGAATTCACCATTAAGTATGAAGATTGCTTTAGATTTGCCAATGTTCAATAAAAGTGTTAAAAAATGAATACACGTTGAATTTAATTGTTTTTTCCTAAATTGAGGTAATTATATATGCAATGTGTATGTGTGTGTTCCTTAATCTGCTAATGTGGTAAATTATATAAATTTATTTTCTAATGTCTTTCCATACTTGGATTCTTAGGATACTGACAATATAGCATGATATATCTTCTTTTTCAAATATTATTAAATTATGTTTAATATTTTGAATGGCTATTTTATATTCATCAATGAGATTTACCTTTAATTGTTTATTCTTATATTACCTTTGAATGACTTTGGGCATCAAGTTTATACTGGCTTTATAAAATAGTTTAAAGTATGTTTCTCCATATGTTTCATTGAAAAAAATTTGTATCAAGTTAAAATTATTACTTCCTTGACTATTATATTAACTCCCCATCAAAGATTCCTGACCTAGATTTTACAAACTTTTGATCACGGGTATTGCTTTAATAATTTCAGATTTTTTAGTTTTTCTGGAACATTTTTGAAAGTGTGGTAGTAATTAGGGCTGCTAACAAATAGTCTTGTTCTCCTACTTCCAGGCATTTGATAGAATCATATTGTTCCACTGTCTTTGAAATTAGCTGTCTGCTCTACCTGCCTAGACCAATGAAATGGGAACAGAAGCAACAAGTGTCATTTAGTCAGCAGCACTGAATAGCTCTCACAAAACTCTGCCATGATTTTCCTCCTTTGGTTGAGCACAGGAAAAATGGAATTTTAGTCAGCCTGAACCTCTGAGTAAATATGATGAACAGAGGGCACTGTCAACTTCATGGTAATGTATAACAAATGAGAAATAAACTTTTGTTGTGTGAAGGCTCCGATTTTATGGAGTTTTTAATAATATTGACATATTACATCATAACCTATCCAAACTGGCTGATTCTGTATTTTCCTAGAAATTTGTATATTTACTTAGATTTACTAATGTTGCTTATAAAATAATTCATGAGATCCTCTTACATGTTAATGCATATATGCTAAATAGTAATACTTTTTCATTCTTGATATTATTTGGGCCTTTTCCCATTTATCCCAGTCTTTTCTTTTCTAGTTCAAAATTTCTAACATTTACTGGTTTTTTTTAAAAAAACAACTTCTTTTGTTGATCATCTTTATTTCATGGCTGCTTTCTGTATCATTTAATTTCTGTTCTTTATGACTTTAATGCTTTATTGCTCCTCCTTCATTAACTTCTTAAAATAATCATTTGCATCCTTAATTTTCTGCCTTTCTTAGTATCCTAAGGCAACAACTTTTTTTTTTTTCTAAGTGCTATTTTAGACATATCACATAAGGTTTTGTATGTCAGGGTTTCAACATCATCTAGTTCAAAACATTTTCTTATTTCCATGATAATTTCCTTTTCATTTTAAAAATGCCTCTAATATTAAGGAAAAAAAGAAGGAGGCAGAGCCAAGATGGCAGACTGCAGCCAGCTTTTTACAGAAGCTCCCGTCCAGAAGAAGGCTGAAAGGACAGAAGCTTAGCAAATTAGCTGATGGTTTGGAGCAGAGACAAGAGAGAAGATTGAAGAGCCCACTTCAACCTTCCTGAGGTGAGCTGTGACCCCAAAAATACAACCAAAAGGTATAAAATCCACCACTAAGCGGACGGGAGTCCCCTCCCCGACAACAAGGGCTCGCAGTTTACTCCATGCAAACAAGCGAGCAGAGTTCAAACTTCCTCCCACTCTATTCCATGGGAGAGACCCCCTAAAAACTGGACCTCCTACCCCTGCTGGTGTGCCATGGCACCCTCTGGCCAGGCATAAAACTGTAAAATGGTATAAATCTGTATATATTCTCCACCTGCAACATTGAACTCCGAGAAGTCCCCACCTACCCACTCTGAGATCTGAAGGTTTATTACCTATGGAGTCCTGATTCTTGGGAATTTCCTTGAGAGAAGTGGAGGGGGAAAAGGCTGGTGCTGTTCTGTGCTGACTGTGGTGCAGGCGTGAGGAGAGGAGAGTCAGCTCGGGGGACGCCAGTGCAGAAACAGTGGCATCCTGAGCAACACACCATTCTGGACAGCAGCCACAGGCAGGGCGCACTTAACTTTCTTGGGTGGAGTGCCAGCCCTCAGGGGGCTAATGCAGCTGAGACAAAGGCAGTGGGCGGGCAGAGGCTAGAATTGACACCTGAGTGTAAAGCTGAATGCAACCTCTGATTTACAGAGAAATCTAGCTGGACAGAAGCCTAATTTAAACACGCAAGGCCCCTATGCCGAACTCAGATTTCTGGCTGATTTTGCTAGGTAAACCCTGGGAGCAGTGGCCTACTGGAGTGAATAGGGCCACAGACCTGGGGGATTATGAGTGACTGGGTGCAAGATGGGGAAGGAGGTATTAACCTTCCCAGACTAACCCATTTGCCAGGTGGGTCCCTTTGCCCTTGTAGAGCACTGGAGCAAGTTATATCTGAACTGCAAGCAGACCCCTCTTATCTAGCTCCCAGAGACACTTGAACTCTTCCACCTGAAACGGGTGCTGACTGGGACAACTGATTTGGACCCCTCAAACCTGGTAGACCACCCAAGGGCTATTCAAAGGGGCACCCCAGGTGTATGGTTGAGGGAAGGTTTGAACTATATAAAACTGTGTATATTCTCCACCTGCAACATTGAACTCTGAGGAGTCCCCACCTACTCATTCCGAGGTTTGGAGAGAAATCTAGCCAGACAGAAGCCTAATTTAAACATGCAAGGCCCCCCTGCCGAACTCAGATTTCTGGCTTATTTTGCCAGGTAAACTCTGGGAGCAGTGGCCTACTGGAGTGAATAGGGTCATGGACCTGGGGGACCACGAGTGACGGGGTGTAAGGTAGGGAAGGAGTTATTAATCTTCCCAGACTAACCCAGTTGCCGAGTGGGTCCTTTTGCCCTCACGGAACAGGGCAGTCCCCAAAACTGCTTGCTAGAGTCGCACGCAACACGGGAAACAGGCTCCTGCTCTGGGCAGGCCCAGTACTGCTTGCTAGTGCCACAGGCGTCCCACAGGCAGAGGTGAAGAAATCCTCCATTCCAAGTAGACCCAAAATAGCTTGCAAGAGACACACACACCCCACGGGGGCCAGGGGAGGTGTTCCCTGCTCAAGGCTCCCAAGCTGGGCGGGCCTAGAACTGCTTACTAGAGCCACACACACCCTGCAGGTGGTGGTGGAGGGGTCTACCACTCTTGGAGGGCCCAGAACTATTTGCTAGAGCCACATACGTCCCTCGGACAGAGGTGGAGGACTTCCCTGCTCCGGGCTCCCACACTGGGAGGGCACAGATCGGCTTGCTAGTGCCGCATATATCCAACGGGTGACAGTGAATTAGTCCCCCGCTTCCCTCCAGCTACTCTGGTGGGGCTGAACAAGGACTGATCTGGTTGCTAGCTTACCCTGTGCTACCGCTGCCATTCCCCTACCCCCTGGCTGCTCCAGGGTGCTGAACTAGGACTGATCTAGCCACTACAGTTCCCCTGTTCCACCGGTTGCCCCAGAGGGGCCGACTAGGACTGATCTGGCTGCTGCCAGTTTCTTGCCCCCTGGTTGCCTGGCAGACTGAACGAGGTCTAATCCGGCCACGCACACTCCTGTGCAGCTGCTGCTGTTCCACTGCACCCCGGCTGCCCCAGTACCCGAGAACTGGGAGAAGACAACAGATATGTTCTGCCTGTCTCTCTGGGCAACCAGAAGAAGCCATCAACTGAATGGTTTTGATAAGGCCTCCAAACAAGGCAAACTCAGCATGGGGTGGAACCAGCAGAAAAACTCTGGCAACTCAAATAATCAGAGTAGATCAACTCCTCCAAAGGAAAATGGGGAAGACACAATTGAAGACCCCCTCCACAAGCAAATGGCTAAGATATCAGAAACTGAGTTCAGAATGTGGATAGCAAATAAGATTAACAGACTGGAAGAAAGGAAGGAATTAGGAGCTCAAGAAATTATTCAAAAGATATATCAAGAAATTATTCAAAAGATGACTCAAGAACTCAACAATTTCAAAGATAAAATGAACAAAGATTTTGAAATAATGAGACAAGAGTTTAAAGCCCTCAAGGATCTGAAAGACACAGTGGAATCCTCCATAACAGAGTGCAATAGGCAGAAGAAAGGATCTCTGATACTGAAGATAAAGCTTTTGAAGAAGCCCAGGAGTGCAAAGATCAAAAGAAATGGAGAGCAAAAACAGATCTCACTCTCAGAGAACTCTCGGA
>NW_003852587.1:2105159-2124266 GCF_000181295.1 Otolemur garnettii
TACCCAAAGCAATATATAATTTTAGTGCAATCCCCATTAAAGCTCCACTGTCATATTTTAAAGATCTTTAGAAAATAATACTTCATTTTATATGGAATCAGAAAAAACCTCGAATATCCAAGACATTACTCAGGAATGAAAACAAAGCAGGAAGAATCATGCTACCAGACGTCAGACTATACTACAAATCCATAGTGATCAAAACAGCATGCTGCTGGCACAAAATAGAGAGGTAGATGTATGGAACAGAATAGAGAGGCAACAGATGAATCCAACTACTTACTGCTATCTGATCTTTGACAAGCCAATTAAAAACATTGTTTGGGGAAAAGATTCCCTATTTAACAATTGGTACTGGGCAAACTGGCTGGCAACCTGTAGAAGACTGAAACTGGACCCACACCTTTCACCATTAACTAAGTTAGACTCTCACTGGATTAAAGACTTAAACTTCAGACATGAAACCATAAAAATACTAGAAGAAAGTGTAGGGAAAACACTTGAAGAAATCCGCCTGAGTGAACATTTTATGAGGAGGACACGCCTGGCAATTGAAGCAACGTCAAAAATACACTATTGGGACCTGATCAAACTAAAGAGGTTCTGCACAGCCAAGAACACAGTAAGTAAGGCAAGCAGACAGCCCTCAGAATGGAAGAAGATTTTTGCTCGTTATGTCTCTGACAAAGGTTTAGGAACCAGACTCCATAGAGAACTTAAACGTATTAGCAAGAAGAAATTGAGTGATCCCATCTCAGGGTGGGCAAGGAACTTGAAGAGAAATTTTTCTGAAGAAGATTGGAGCACGGGCCTACAGATATATGAAAAAATGCTCACCATCCTTAATCATCAGAGAAATACAAATCAAAACAACTTTGAGATATCATCTAACTCCAGTGAGATTAGCCCATATCACAAAATCCCAAAACCAGAGATGCTGGCGTGGATGTGGATAAAAGGGAACACTCCTACACTGCTGGGGGGAATGTAAACTAATACATTCCTTTTGGAAAGACATCTGGAGAACACTTAGAGAACTAAAAATAGACCTGCTGTTTGACCCTGCAATTTCTTTATTAGGTATATTCCCAGATGACCAAAAATCGCATTACAACAAAGACATTTGTATCAGAATGTTTATTGCAGCCCAATTCATAATTGCCAGGTCATGGAAGAAGCCCAAGTGCCCATCGATCCACGAATGGATCAACAAACAGTGGTATATGTACACCATGGAATACTATGCAGCCATTAAGAAGGATGGAGACTTTATGTCCTTCATGTTCACATGGATGGAGCTGGAGAATGTTCTTCTGAGCAAAGTATCACAAGAGTGGAGGAGAAAGTATCCAATATACACACCCCTATTATAAAACTAATTTATACCTTTTATATGAAAGCTATAACCAAATAACCTAAGAATATGGGCAGGGGGAGGGAGAAGGGAGTGGGGAATGGGTGGAGGGAGGGGGATTGGAGGGATCACTTCTGAGGTTTCTCTTACAGGGGTACAAGTGAATCTTTCTAAGAGTAGAATGTGAATGTTTTAAAACAATAACTGAGAAAATGAGATGAAGATTGTGTTGACCAGTTTGATGGAAGTATTTCGAATTGCATGTGAAAACCCCACACTATACCCTAGAAGTGCAGTAATGTACATAGTTACCATTCAAAAAAAAAATAGAAAAGAAAAAAAAGAAGAAAATGCTTCTACTAAATTGCATGTATTTACGTTATTTTCATCCTGTTTTATAATCTTTTAGTTGGAATATTAATGCATTTATATTTATTACAATTACTGATATACTTTTATTTTCTTATTTTGTGCTATTTATTGTGCCATCAGGATTTCTTTAAATTGATTCATTTTTAACAATTCATCTTTTAAATCTTCATTAGTTCATAAGTAATATTCTCCTTTTCTTTTCTTTATTGGCTACACTAAAAATTTTAACAAACATGTTTAACAGAAAAATCTGAAGCCAATCAATATACTTCTCTTCCTTCTGAATAACAAACTTCGCATATACTCCTCTCTTTATTTACATATTTTTTGACTTGTAAGTCTACATTTTTTAAATTTCAATTGACTGATATTGTCCTATACAATTTATGTTTATTCATATTTACCCATTTTGTTTGCTATTTATTCCCTCTTATAGCTCAGATCCTCCATTTAGGAAATTTTTCCCTCTGCCTCAAAAATGCTTCAGAATTTCTGTTAGTGACAAGCTATTAGTGACAAATTCATTCTATCACTCAAGAAATTTCTTTACATTTTCTGTACTCCTGAAATATGTTTTCATTTAGTATACAATATGATGCTGGCAATGATTGTATCGCATTACAGTAGAAACATAATTTCCTCATTTCTTACTTCAAGTTTCTTCTCTTAAAAAAATCAGTAATGGCCAGGTGCCATGGCTTACTCCTGTAATCTTAACACTCTGGGAAGCCGAGGGAGGTGAATTGCCTGAGTTCACAAGTTGGACACAAGCCTGGGCAAGAGTGAAAACCCATCTCTACGAAAAAGAGAAAAACTTTGCTGGGTGCTGTGATGGGTGGGCACCTATAGTCCCAGCTACTCAGGAGGCTGAAGCAAGAGGATTGCTTGAGCCCAAGAACTTAAGGTTGCTGTGAGCTATGATGCCACAGCACTCTACCCAGGGCCACAAAATGAGACTCTGTCTCAAAAATAAATAAATAAATAAAACAGTAACAGACTAATTATCATTGTTTTGAAGGTCACTACCAGACTAGTTATCATTACATTGAAGATAACTTAGCTCATTCCCGTCAACTTCCCTTCCCATCCCTTCCACCTGCTTTTAAGATTTTTGTGTTGGTATTTTGCAGATGCATAATGCTCGAAGTGTATATTTCTTTTTGTAAGACCTTATTTATAATTTTCTTGGGTTCCATTCACCTGTGGATTGTTGAATTAAATCATCCTATAAAATTAACAGCCATTATCTCTTCAAATATAAATTCTGCTTAACTCACTAACTCTCCTTTATGTTCCCCCCACCTGGGTAGAATGCCCTGGCATCTTTGTAGCTCATAGCAACCTCAAACTCCTGGGTTCAAGGGATCCTATACTTCAACCTCCCAAGTAATTGGGACTACAGGTATGTGCGACCATGCAGAGCTACTTTCTTTATTTTTAGTAGAGATGGGCCCTCACTGTTGCTCAGGCTGGTCTCAAACTCCTGAGTTTATGCAATCCACTTACCTAAGCCTCCCAGATGCTAGGATTACTCTCCTCTACTTTTTGAACCTTGATTGGACATTGAAAAACTTGTCTTTTGGCCAGCACGGTGGCTCATACTTGTAATCCTAGCACTCCAGGAGACTGAGGTAGATGGATAGCCTGACCTCACAAGTTCGAGACCAGCCTAAGCCAGAGCGAGACCTCGTCTCTAAAAAAAATAGCAGGGCATTGTGGCAGGTTCCTGTAGTCCCAGCTACTCAGGAGGCTGAGGCAAGAGAATTGCTTGAGCCCAAGAGTTTGAGATTGCTGTAAGCAATGACGCAATGATATGCTACTGAGCATGACAAAGTGAGACTCTGTCTCAACAATAAAATAAAATAAAACTTATCTTTTATGTCCTTTGTGACTCTTTTATTTTCTGTTTCTTTTCTTTTTGTGCTTCATCCTGATGTATTTCTTTGGAACCATCCACAATTTCACTAATTCTAGCTTCACCTATGTTTAATTGACTAATAAATGCAGTCATTTATTTATTATTTATTATTTATTTTTTTATTTTTTTTATTAAGTCAAATACACATAGATCATGAATACATTCATGCATATGTGGGGTACAAGGTGCTAATTTTTTTATACAATCTAACGTGGTTACATTAAGTTAATTAACATAGCTTTCACCTCATTTATTTGATTAGTCATTTAGTTTTTAATTTGACTTATTATATTTTTGTTTTTAAAATTTCCATTAGGTACTTTTACAAATGTGATTTGGAAACTTTTTAAACGTTTCTCTATACCATGAATAGTTTTCAAGTTTATCTTTTATTAAGTATCCTCTATGCAATATTTTATAATTTTTTTCTGATAATTCCAACACCTAAAGTCCTGGAATGAGGTATAAATTCCTGTTGTCTATTTTTTTCTATTCATTATGCCTTGTTTTTTGTTTGTACTTGACTTTTATGTATGTATGTATTTAATATTTATTTATATATTATATGCTACTTACTTTTTAGAAAAGTATTTAGATGAGCTTTTTGACATCCAGCATGAATATACTGAAAGGATGTATATCTACTTGTATTCAATACTCAAACACTTAAATCTAAATTCATGGCTTAAAGCATTTTTGACTACTCTGATGATTTAAGTTGTAGATCACAAAAGGTCTGACTTGTGGTTACAACATTTTAAGGATAATTTTCACATTTGTTTTTTCAGAGCCAGATTTCTGGGGCAGAGGAATAGGGCAGATTTCCTCTGGTTCACGCTTTATTGATTGTGTGATAATATAGCTTTATGAGACCTTCAGTTTATGAGATAGAAGTCACTTATACTTTTATACTTGGGAAGATCCTTGGCTTTATATAACGTCCTCAATCCCCTACCAGGATATAGGCTGTCAAATTTGGCTAATGTCCTCAAGGCAACAGTGACTTCAGTGCTCTTCTTTCCCTTTAGCTTTCTGTCTCCCTTAGATTTGGGGCTTGATCATTTTATGTTTGTCAGCTCTTTAATGCTTTTAAGTATTTGTAACTTTGTTTAGATTTTTACAATGCTTTAGTGTGGGAGGTGAGCCTAAATTTTTGACCTGCTGTATTCCTCTAACTCCCTGTTTATACCCAGAATGGTTTGACCTAAAAGCTAGAGTTTTATAATGATTATTATTTTGACAGTATTTTTTAATTAGCATAATTTTGAAGATATCTTTCTTCTTCCTACTGCTTGGGAGTTGGGGTGGTGGTAGGTATCTGGCTAATTATCTACTTGTTGATGATAATGCCCAGACTAAGAATGTGATACCTCAAAGTATGGTGCCATGGCATACTGAGTTCTTTGAGCTGAAGGAAATTGGGAGAGCCTCAGAAGAAGGAAGGTGTCTCTGACTTTCCCTTGCCTCTTTTTCTCCCCTGAAGCAGATCACAGATACTAGGATTTTTCTCAACTGCCTAAAACAATCCATAAAACCTAAAAAGGTCACTCCCTGATCGTTTCCATTCTTTCCTAAATATCATGATATAACAGTATTCTGTCCCATACCTTTGGGGGAAGGAATGTCATGCAGAGATACAAAAAAAAAAAATTGGGGAGACAGGACTTGCTGAGTTCCCCTCAGTCTACTACTATTAGATCAGACTCATTTTATTTAATCATACTTTTATATGACTGCCATTCTTCATCAGACCTCAACATAAAAGCATATAATTTTTCTTGGTTCATTGGATCTTCATTTCTGAAGGTTCTGTGTCATGTAAAACTTTTATTAAATAAATTTGTTATGCTTTTCTCTTATTATTCTATCTTTCATTATGAGGATGTGTCAACTAAAGAACGATGAGGTTTATAAATTTGGAAAGAAAAGCTTTATTTCTCATAAAGGGTTGTGGCCTGAAGGGCAACCATTTTGACAAAATAGGAAGCATAGCACCTGGCCAGAAGCCAGACACAAGTACTCAAGAGAAAAGCAATGAGAATAATAATTTATCCTCAGCAAGGGCACCAAATATACATTTTCAACAAGTTATAGGAGTAGTTATGGATATTTATGAAAGAAGAAAATGCACATGTGCCATTGAACTTCGTATTTCTTTGTGAGATCCATGTTCAGAGAATGGAAGCATCAGCATAATCCAAGGGTGGAATGTCTGGCCCTCTGATGTCAAAAGGTGAAGCAGAAGACAGAAAAGCTCTCTCTGTGCAGCCTCCATAGACTTGTCAGAATCACTCTGTGGCCAATGGTTTCTTATCAGGAAGGAATACTGGTCAGTTGTGCTGAAATTACAACAGGGAGGAGCAGCATTAAGCAGCTCATTGAAATCAGTGGTGAAGTGAATTATTCCAAAAAGCTAGGTTTTTTAACTCTTGGGGAAGAAAGCCTAATGGTGGCAGTAGGAACGGGATAATTATAGGGAGATACATTTGACTGCCCATCCTATCATAAGTTGGAACTCACTTTTAAGGTTTCTCTGGATTTCCCTTGGCCAAGAGAGGATCTTTTCAGTTGAGAGGCTTAGCATTTGATTTTTATTTCTCATGTGTCAGTCATAAATTTAGTGACGGGTACGGAAAATATATTACTTTTTCTCTCTTACAATAGTGATGTTTTTGTACATTTGTACATTTGGCCCAGAAAAATATAGTTCTATTGGTGATTTTTATGCTGATGAAATTTATTGTAATGGAACATTTCACATTAGCATTATATATGCTTTTCAGTTTAAGACTATGGAAATGGGTCACATGTATTTTACAGATGGGAACCAGGGCTATTTTGTTACTTGATTCTTTGTTTTTTTTTTTTGGCCAGGGCTGCGTTTATGGGGCCGGCACCCTACTCCTTGAGCCACAGGCACCGCCCTGTTACTTGATTCTTTACAGAATACTATCATAGAGTAAGTTCACGGTTGTCCACCCATTTTTATTCTTTGCTGAAAATAAAAGATGCAGAGTTGTCATGGGCCACACATTGAATAAGCAAACACTAATGAAAGCTGATGATCAAAAAATAAAAGGTTTATGCATATTTATTACAATATCTCACACCACAGATGAGCAATAATTCCTCAAATAATCAAATAATCTGCATCCCTGACTGGTGATGGGTTCAACTTACAATTTTTGACTTTATCATGGTATGAAAACTATATACAGTCCAACTTTTAACTTATGATGGAGTTTATCTGAACATAACATGATCATTAGTCAAGGAGGATCTGTACTCAGCAGATATTTGTTGAATGAGTAAGTTAATGAAATTGTTGAAGTATTCTATTCTGCATTTTCTGCCACCTCTACTGACTACCATTATGGTTTTCCTTTTTCTCTTTTTGTTTCATGGAAATAAATTTCTTTTTAAAAAACCTATCCAAAAAATTCCAGTGTCCTCTAATATAATGTAGAATTATTTGTGTGGTAGAGGAAGAGGGCCAGCAGTTAAAATTCCCCAGGAAAGCAGAGTAAAAAGCAAAAGAATTGTGGGTGTTCTTTAAAATTCTGATTAGCCAGGGAACTCCTATGAAGAGATCTGACTGTTGAAAGCAGAGCTTCCTCTCCCACTTCCCTTTGAATAGAATAATGTACATGAAAAGCATGTATGAAAGAGGGGAAGCATAATCTTAGGAAATGTGCTATTTTATTATTTCTTCTGCGATAAACCAGGCTGACAGACATGTACTATCTACACCAGTGATTTTCAACCAGTGTGCCATGAGAGGATCTTAGGTGTAATGTGAAAAATTTTAAAGATCATTAATTCTTTACATTTCTTTCTTTTTTTTTGAGACACAGTCTCACTGTTGCACCGGGTAGATTGACAGGGCATCATAGCTCACAGCAACCTCAAACTCTTGGGCTAAAGCAGTAATAGCTGCAACTACAGGAATGCACCACCACATCCAGCTAGCTTTTTATTTTCTATTTTTAGTAGAGATGGGTGTTTAGCTCTTGTTCAGGCTGATCTCAAACTCCTGAGTTCAAAGGATCCACTTGCCTCGGCCTCCCATGGATTATAGCCATGAGCTACCACACCCGGCTATGAGTTGGTTGATTATTATGAAGGTTAAAATATGTTATGATTAGTAGAATAATTATTGAATAGTGAACACCTTAGTATTAGTCCTATAAAATGTATGCCATAATCATTAACATCTGATAAAATTGATGTAAATGCTCCTAATTCTATATGAAATCAGCGCATTGCACACCAGAAATGCATTAATGTATACATTATCTATGCATTTGTGATTTAATAAAAAAAGAATTCACCTTGTTAATAACATGCCATATCTTACATAAGAATAAGAGTAGAAATCTACACATATTAAAAAGATTACTCACTATGAAAAATATCTTTATATTGTAGCACTTGTCTTGCACAAAGTTAACTTAAGAGCAGGTTGCACTTCTTTGATTTGACAGTTTTCTCCAAATTTTGCACTGCTAGTAAAGAACAGCTCTTGTTATTCTGCTGAACCACTTACAAACATAATGAACATACCAGGCAAACCATTTGTACATTCTTTCTTGCTCATAAGTACCACTTTATGGGTTGTAAGATGAAGACAAGTCCTTTAGTGCTATCTAGTAGTTGCCTCAGGAACAATAAAGACAGGGTACAAAAGATAACTTTTCAGTTGTATTATTCTAAATTTGAAGTCTGAAATTGAAGGAAAACAGCATCATAATAATTTTCAGATGAAAACACAATTGTCTGAAAATAAGAAAGGTCCAGAGGGTAGCAATAGCATATAGCAACCACAACAGAATGGTTTCATAATGAACAGTAGGAAGTCAGTTCTTTATGTCAGTTAGCTTACAGTTGTCTCCTATCATGGAGTTACCAAAAGCACTTAAGAACATAAAAATTAACAGACTCTTTTGATAATGCATGGTCAGGGTGAGTGAGGCAAAAATTATTTGCCATCTGGGTAGAATATGCTGAAAGCAAATAGTATCTTTTTATTGCCTCACATTCAGAACAGACAGCACTCTAAAGACCTTTTTTATTTTGTCTTCTGTGCTACCAGCATTTCCTCTCACTTGAACATAAAATTTCTTAATAAGTAAAATATACATGCATCTATGTCATACTACAAAGATGACAGATTATAACATCATTTAAAACTTTAAGCTGTAGCTTTTAACCTTTGTACACACATAAGAAACTATTTTTTCTATGTTCCCAAATACAGTTAAATATAAATGAGAAAATATAAATGAAAACTATTATTTAGTGACCACCTTTTTTCTGTCCTACATTTATGTTTATTAAAAATTGACACAAACAAAACCTGAACAGAAAAATTCCAAGTCATTCATTACTTTGAAACAATATTCTTGACAGACATTATAGCCTAGGACCCCTTCTTCCTGTCATGGCCACATCTACTTCCTCTGCCTCGACCTTGGCTTCTTCTTGCAATAGTTTCATTTTTCTTAAATTTCACCTTAGGTTCAACATCCACAAGTAGTGTATTCAGAGGTAAGCTGTCTGGTAGAATAGAATATCAAAAGTTATTTCCTTGAATACTCAGTGTTTTTAGCTGTACAAGGGCTCTGTCCTTCAGGGTCATTTTCATAGCTTTAAGATGTGAAATGAATATGCTGATATCTACACCTGTGATTGTTCCATGGCCCTCTGATCCACTCTGCAATTCAACAGTTACTGGCAAATGACTCAATTTCATCAAAAGTCTCACATGCTTCATCCCAGTGGTGCTGGCACCCTTTAAGTCAGACAGCAAACAGAATACAGCGACCAATTGAGCACTAACCAACTGGAACTATAAATGGCCAGAAACTATTTAGTGACCAATTACTTTTGCTCTATTATTTTATTAATATGCTCTTTTTATTTTATATCTACTCATTTTGATTTCTTTAAAATTTTTCCAGGTAACTTAGAAGTATTCATTTATAATATTTATAGAAGATCTAAAAGATCTTCTAAATATCTAAAAGATCTGGCTGGCACCTGTGGCTCAGTGGGTACAGTGCTAGTCCCATATGCGGAGGGTGGAGGGTTCAAAACTGACCCCGGCCAAACTGCAACAACAACAACAAAAAAAAAAATCTAAAAGATCTTCTAATATTTATAGAAGATCTAAAATTATAATTGTAAGATCCTTAATTATCTAATTACTAATTAATTAGTAAATTAGCAGTTCAGTCCCTGTTGCTATTACAAAAACAACTTCTCAGAGAACTGTAACATCACCAAATTTTACTCAGGTAGTGAAAATGGTGTAATTCTAAGGTTCACATAACCTGGAACATTGCTTAGAGTTCACAAGAACAACAATAACAAAAATCAGAAGGATATTAGTTATTACAATTCAATTTAATTGAATATTCATGTTTAAATTTACATTTTCCTAGGATTTTTGTATCAGTAATGATCACTTATCTGACCCCATAAAACAAATATAGGAAAATCTCAATTATACTATTTTGTAAGAAAATAAAATCAAATATTGTATATATCAAATACTAAACTATGCTAAAAGCAAAAAGAAAGCATATAACTATCTTCAAAACAATGCTAACAAGACAGTTTGTACTTACTACAGCAATTGTACATGACCTACTATAAGAGTAATTAAAAAACTTTGATAATCTTTTTATTAATTAGATAATATTAAAACTATTTCAATTTTGCTTAAAAGACTTCATTTAGAATAATTTCTTAAAATTGGTCTGATACTACTGTTCCTTTCTTTGTTTCTTATCTCCATTACCTCAAGTTCAATCATGTACCTAAAACTTAATTGTTCCCTTTTGAGTGTATTTTTTTTCTTTTCAGTTTCTCCTCTTTTATCTATGAGTTCTTGAGACCATTTATTCTAAAAGTTTATAAACTTAGTTCCTAGATCAATTACAATATCGGCTCCATTAAATATGATAAATTTAACAACTTTGTTAATTTCCTAGCAGATTAGGCCATTTAGATTCGCAAAAATGGTAACTAAGAAAAGTGATCCCTCTATGCTCCACCCAGCTGCAGCCTCAGGAAAGGACTTGCCTCAGCTGCAGGGAGCTGTATCAGGGATATCTCAGCCACAAAGTTTCCTCTACTATTCTGGTCTATGTAGAGATAGAAATGGATATAAATGTCTGGCCACCTCCATTCAACAGGAAACAACTCAGAAGGGCACTCCTGAGTTCCCCATAGGGTTGCCCAAAACTATTGTTTGATTTACATTATAACTTGGACTTCTTCCTCTGACCATGCCTGCTTGAGCCTTCTACCTTTCACATGTACTGATCAATTCATAAATATCCTGCATCCCAAACTCTATCTCAGGGTTGATGTCAAAGAGAACTCACCCTATAACATTAAGTAAATAGTTTGCCTTTGATGATATTATCTATATCTTCAGAAGAGTTTCCATCTTTTAGTCTATTTTGGCCAATGTCATAAGGAAATTCCAGGCCTGGCCCAGGAAATTGTCTTTATCTTTAACATCACAGACAAAGATAGCATGCTTTTGTGATATTACCCTCCATTTCTTCTTCATCTCAAGATAGATCTGTTCACTTATGTTTGAATTTGATGTTTTCATGGTGCATACAAATGACCAATTCCTCTAATCAATTACCTTCAAGTTTTCAGAGATACTTTAAACAAATAGGCAGCTGTATATCTACAATCTCTCTTATCACAAACAGAAATGACTATTTACAGACATGAGCTGACATGAAAAATTGCTAGGCAACATATGACAACATAGCTAAAAGAAAAATAAAATAAGACAAATATTTTGTGGAGGAAACACAAAAGAACTTTCCAATACCAAAAGAAATAAATGATTATTTTCCTACTGTTCCTTTGCTATGGGCTGTGGTTATCACCTAGTAACATAATTTAATACACTGACCAAAAGCCTATGGAAACATACCCAACTCTTCTTTCCTCCACTTCTATGACAACCTTCAGACATCAAATTATCCTTCAAGGCACTCACGAAAAGAGCAATGTTGGGGACATTTACTTACTGTAACTGCCCAAACTATTAAGACACCTAGTATTCCGGTGCCAAACTTCCTCTCCAAGTTTCTCAAAGTTCTCATTGTCAGACTTTTGACAAGTAAAAACTCTAAAAATGAGCTCAAATGCCATATCTCATCAAAAACACCACCAATTAACAGCAGCATTTGCAGAACAGTAAGGCCAAAGAGATATGAAGATCTCAATGTCATTCTTGGTGCAGTGTTCCTTGTTTTAGTGCTGTTCTTGCTTCACTGTGGTAGGTACTAAAATGGTGAATCTCCAAATTCTTAAACAACATATATGATAAATTCATTATGTAAGAGTTTATTTTTAGTTTGCTGTGAGAGACCAATCCTCTACATCAGACAAATGACTTTATCCTTGGTAGAGACACAGGAAAAAAACTGATTAGGAAATTATTGTTAAACTAAGTTACAAGATGAAAAAAATGTTTGCTTAAAGATATTTAGATTGCTGCCATAGAGATAGCTGGGTAAATTAGTAAATAACATCACCATCTTTTAAAATTTTCATTTAGGTTTATCAATCAATACCCAAGCATTATCAGTTTTAATAATTATTTCTCCAAAGGAGACCTGAAATTACATCACACCAGGTTTGAGTCATATTTTTTCTCTTTGCTCATCTATAATCAAAATTCTGCTATCTGCAAGACTAAGCTCAATACTTCCTTTGAACAGAAATGGCATTCCAAGGTGGAAGTGAATAACAGGAACAAAGAGGTTTGTTAAAAGAATAGATACACAAAGATGTAGAAGAAAAAGTGGTATGGCAATGCAGAAGTCAGGATAAGATCTACCTAACTTACCTAGGTAGGCACCAATTGCTAAGGACATATGGGAACAAGATTCCAGAGTTAAAAGTTACATGGAGCCCCCACATTTTTTCAAGTGGAAGAACTAAGATTCTTTTTCTAAATTTCATTCATATTCACTTGGCTAATGACTATGTAGAAACCCTTTGTTCAAGTATCTTCCAGATCAAGGTAAGTAAGGAAGCTCATGACCTGCTGTCTTCCTGGTCCATAATTTTTTTTTAATAAGAAAAGGGCAACTGTCTGGGTAACCACGGGTGTATTTGTGACTACAGTAAAGATTTTTTTATGTACTGAAACTCCATTGGAGTAGAGAGTAAGCAGGGCTCTTTTATCCTTTGCAGTGCAGCAGAGTGCACTTTTTACATGATCTCTTGTTCCAAAGAGAGAGACGAAGGACAGAGGATTTTTAAAGTCTCTAACTGATCATAGAAAAATTATTGGCATTGGAAAAAAATACAGACTAGCAAGCCCACTAATAAATGTTATCCATCTTATAGCTATAAACTTGCACTATTTATAAGGTAGACACTAGACATATGTAGCTATTTGAATTTGAATTGGTTAAAATAAAAATTAAGGATTCAATTTCTCAGTCACACTAGCTACATTTCAATTTCTTGGCAGACATACATGGCTAGTGTCTACAAATTTATAGAACATTTCCATCATTGGAGTATGCTCTATGAGAAAGTGTTGCTCCAAATAAGACAATGTCTAAACAAAACCCAAACTAATGTGCCCACTACTAAAAGTCTAATTGTTAAAAACACACAAACATATATGGAAAATGTACCCACAGAAAGTCTATGTAACAGCATATTTTAATTAAAAACAATAGCCCACTGCCAATTACTGTAATGCCTTATTTTAACATATTTCCTTCAACTTGCATATATAATTGTATATACTCATATTTTGTATATACCACATTATATTCTGCTGGTTTTGCTTAACATTATATAAAACATACTGTTTATGTTTCCACATAATCTTAATTCTCATTTTAATTCTTGCATAATATTCCATCATGTTGCTGTACCATAATTTATTAAACCATTTCTCTGATGTTACACATTCTCTTAGTGCCTATTTCTTTCTTTATCCTGATTAAGGTTACAAGGCATTTTCTGCATGTAAATGTTTCTGCTGTTCTCTTGTATTTCATAACTACCTCCTCTACTCACATATGCTTTACAGCAGCTACCCCATTTAGAGTCTTTCTATTTCCCAGATTATAGAGCTGTCTCTGACTAATTTAATCTAACAACACTCAAAACAAATAGTTTATGGAAAGCAGTAGATTTAGCAGTTATTTTGACTGTGTGCCTTTGGTGGCACCTTGATTTAATTGTGCAATTTTCATTATGCTACAGCTTTCATTTCCTTGTATCCAGTAATGCTTTTGGCCACAGGGACAGTCTCTAGAAGAATAGAAGTCATATGAACCAGCAGAAATAAATGTTGGACCCTATTTTCTTTTCACCTGCAAAATCAGTCCTTCCTCATCCCTGAGGTGTATTTCTAATAGAGATAGTCTGGATAGACTGGAATCTGGTGGCTCAGTTGTCTCTATTTTGTGCATATGCTACTCACCTATATCCCATTACTTACACCCAGAACAAAGATCTCGGATTCCACAGGCCTCTTTATGGCCTCTTATCCAAGCCTAAAGCAAAGATTGCGACCCATACTACTTTGCCATTCTTTCCAATGTACAATCTCCAAGCTTGATGCTTGCTTCACCTATTAAGGTAAATATTAGGAGAGGGGCCAAGGTCTTGCCTTTGAATCTAAGATTCAAAGGTATAGAATTCACACAGAATCAGACAATCAAAAGGACTTACACTTCACATGTGTGGCTTTAACAAGGCAAGTACAGTAGGAGAAAAAGTATAAAGTCAAACACTGACGTGTTCAATATGTCTAGAACAGCTCCCAGAGTCCTTTCTCAGTTGCAAAAGATATGATTTACATTCAAATTATGAGCTGCTGAGACAAGTTCAAGATGGTTTTAGGGAAGACAAGACACAAGTTTACTGAAGGGTTGTTTATACTCCACCAAGTACAATGAAGAAAAGTAAGCACAGACATCTCCAAGGAATTTTAGAACTTTAAGTAGTGCATTATGAATCATTATCTAGCACATTTCATCCCTAATAAGAAAAGGGTCAGTATCAGATTTTCTGACATCTCTGGAGACAAGCATTTTTAATTTCATTTATTGTTGGGGATTCATTGAGGGTACAAAGAACCAAGGTTACACTGATCACATTTGTTAGGTAAAGTTCCTCTTATAATTGTGTCCTCTCTCCAAGGGGTGTGTCACACCCCATGATCCCTGACTCCCTCCTTCTTTGTCTCTTCCTGCATCCCCCTTCCCCCGCACCCACCATGTACTAGGTCATCAATTATCCTCATATAAGAATTGAGAACATAGGATTTTTGCTTTTCCATTCTTGTGATGCTTTACTAAGAAAAATGTGCTCCACTTCCATCCAATTTAATACAAAAGATGTAAAGTCTCCATCTTTTTTAGTGGCCGAATAGTATTTCATGGTATACATATACCACAGTGGGTTAGTGGGCATTTAGGCCATTTCCACGTTTTGGTGATTGTAAATTGAGCTGTGATAAACAGTCTAGTGCAAATGTCCTTATGATAAAATAATGGGTAGATGCCTAGTAATGGGATTGCATGATCAAATGGAAGCTCTAGTTTGAGTTCTTTGAGGATTCTCCATCCAAAAGGGTTGTATTAGTTTGCAGCCCCACCAGCAATGTAGAAGTGTTTCATTTTCTCCACATCCATGCCAGTATCTGCAGTTTTGAAATATGGTGATGTGAGACATTCTCACTGGGGTTAGGTGATACCTCAGTATGGTTTTTATTTGCATTTCTCCAATAATTAGGGACAATGAGAATTTTTTCATATGCTTGCTAGCCATTCATCTATCTTTTTCAGAGAAGGTTCTATTCATTTCTCTTGCCTGGTGATATAAGAGATTGTTGACTCTTTTTATGTTGATTAATGTGAGCTCTCTGTAGATCCTAGTTATCAAGCTTTTGTCCAATTCATAATATGCAAATATTATTTCCCATTGTGCAAGTTGTCTATTTGCTTTGGTTGTTGTCTCCTTAGCTGTACAGAAGCTATTCAGTTTAACTGAGTTCCATTTGTTTATTTTTGTTGTTGTTGCAATTGCCACAAAAATCTTCTTCATAAAGCCTTTCCCCAGCCCAATATCTTTAAGTGTCTTCCCTACACTTTCTTGGAGGATTTTTATTGTTTCATACCTTAGATTTAGATCTTTTATCCATTTTCAATCAATTTTTGTGAGTAGAGAAAGGTGTGGGTCCAGTTTCAGTCTTTTACATGTGGCTATCCGGTTATCCCAGTACCATTTACTAGCCCAGTCCAGGCGCAAGTTAACCCTATCCTCACATAGAGGGATAAACTATACACACACACATACAAACATACACAGATACGCACATGTAGCTTATAGTATATACTATATATGAGGGTTGTCTGGAAAGTGTCTAACCATATACGTCTCTATTTTTGATAGTACATGGCTATATTATATTCTGCTGATTTTACTTAACATTATGAAAGAGACTGCTTATGCTTCTACATAATTTCAATTATCATTTTAATTCCTTCATAATGTTCCATAGTGTTGCTGTGCCATAATTTATTAAACCATTTCTCCAATATTATGCATTCCCTTAGTGCCTATTTCTTTCTTTATCCTGATTAAAGCTACAAGGCATTTCCTTGGAATCAGTATAAACATATATACCTCTATCATTCATAGTACATGACTGGATGCTTTATGGACAACCTATGTATTCACATACACACACAGAAGGTCTGATAAGTTTGAAAACTTGTCCTAGAACAAATGCAATTTACCTCATTGCTGAATATCAGTATGGTTAGTTTTGAAGTACTCCCTTTGGGAAGTTATGCACCAACATCAGTGCCTTGTCCACTGTCCAAAGCGATTTTGGAGCTCTTTTTCTGGAATGACCATCAGAGCTGTTGTTTGAAGTATGGCAATTAAGTTCACAAACTTGCTTATGTTGGCAGCACTGTACAAGCAACTTGGTAAGGTTCCATAAGCTCTGTGTATAAGTGTCTCACAGCTATGTATGTGTCAACATGTGACTGTGTCTTGTTGAGTGGCATTCATTATTGTTGTTCCATGTTTTTGTATGCTTATAATGAAAACCTCTCCTTGGGAAGGAGAGTATTTTGAAGGTGACCACAGTGAGGTATGCAGCAATGAGATATATAGCACTTTTAGGATAATTTTGTGAACTTAATTGTCAAACCTCATGTGTGTATGTGTGACAGTATATATATCCTCAATACATTGATTTCCTCTATCACCACTGCTTTGTGCAACCAGTACTTAGTGCAACAAGGAGCTTGCTGAAGAATATATGTCAAATCTCACAAAAGTTGCTTGGGTTTATTGCTTTTCTTTAGGTTGAGTGCCTTAAAGTTAAGAAATCCTTTGAATTTTGATTAATTTATTGAATAGCTTGAAGAAGTTGAGATAAGAAAAAATATTTGGGAGCTATATTATCAAAGTCACTCTCAATTGCCATTGGAAAAGTGCTACAGGGCATCTCTTGGCAGATGGGTAAGTAGCCATTCAGTTCACTATCTTATCTAATTCTGAAAGAGAAAAAATATAGGAAAATCTTTCAAGCAACCTTTCTATGTACTTTTTTCAGGAAACCAGAGCTGTCCAGAGGAAAATGAAACATGCTAAACTTCACTTCTATAGTGATGTTTGGCTATAAACCTACTACTATGGCTTTTTTGTTCCTTGGCACTATATTAATTTGCTAGGATTATGGTAACACTTCTCAATTATGCTCCAACCTCTCAGAACTTCCTTTGACTACAAAACTTGGTGCTGGAGCCCCTAGGATTGAGCATCCTGGAGTGACCATTGGATTAGTAAGGAGGATTAGGAAAGAGCTCACATAAGGGGCTCCTGAGCAGAATTTGGACAATGAACACTGTATTAAACATCATGGGGGGAATTTTTATCTTTTTGCTTTTTCCTTTTTAAAATATGGGAAGGGAAGAGAAGCAGGAATATGAGCCCCTGTTGCTGTCAAAATGAGAATTTATTTGTATAAATATTTTCAATAAAATTTTTCCAATGGAAAAGAAAAAAAATCTGGATATAGTGGCTCACACCTGTAATCCTAGCACTCTGGGAGGCTGAGGCAGGTGGATTGCTTTAGTTTAAGAGTTTGAGACCAGCCTAAGCAAGAGAGAGACCCCCATCTCTAAAAATAAGCAGGCATTATGACTGGCACCTGTAGTCTCAACTACTCAGGAGACTGAGACAAGAGGATCTCTTGAGCCCAGGAGTGTGAGGTTGTTGTGAGCTATGATGTCATAGCACTCTAGCCAGGATGAGAGTAAGAATTTTAGAGGAAATTTTTATAAAAATACATGCTTATATTAGAAATTTAAAAATGTGCTTCAAATTAATAATCTAAGTATTTACATTAAGAAACTAAAGACAGAAGAGAAAAATAAACCAAAAGCAAAAAGGAAAGAAATAATAAAGATGAGAGTGAAGTCGAAGAAATTGAAACATTAAAAATAATAAAGAAAAATGATAGAACATATCAATGGGTCTTTGAAAAGATAAAACCGATAACCTTCTAGTAAGACTTAAAAGAAAAAGAGATTAAAAAGCACAAATTGCCAATATTAAGAAAAGAACAGCTTATCTATAGACACAGATAATAAAAGGATAACAAGAAATTACTACAAACCACTCTATTCAGTAATGTTTGATAATTTAAATTAAATGGGCCAATGTCTTGAAAACCATAAACTATTAAAATTCAACCCAAGTTGAATTATAAAACTTATTAAAGAGGTTTAATCTCTAAGTAAAGTCTTTTACAATTAAAAATTTCACATCTTTGGGGTTTGATTGGTAAATTTTACCAAATGTTTAAAGAGAAAAATAACAAAAAAAAAGAAAGAGAGAGAAATAACATCAATTTCACAAGTTGTTTTCCAGAAAATAAGAAAAGAAGAAACATTTTCCCCTAAATTTTATGATATCTACATTACCCTGAAAACAAAACTGGATGAGAGAAAGAAGAAAGAAAGGAAAGGAATGGAAGGAAAGAAAGGTAGGGAAGGAAGGCGGGGGGGAGGAAGGGAAGGAGAGAGGAAGAAGGGAAAGGAGGAAGAAAGGAAGAAAGGAAATTCATATGCCAAGATCTTTCATGAACATAGACATAAAATTTCTCAAAAAATCAGCAAATTGAATCAAGCAATACATAAAAAGTATAATACACCATACCAAGTAAGAGTCATCCTCAAAATGCAGCACTAGTGTGCACCCAACCAGAATGCACCTCAATTTATAAAAGAGACTCTAACTGGCATGAGCAACTTGATATCTCTCAGCTCCATCATATTCAGAGATTTCAACACTCCTTTGGCAGTGTTGGACAGATCCTCCAAAAAGAAGCTGAGCAAAGAAATCTTAGATTTAAATTTAACTATTCAACTTTTGG
>NW_003852587.1:2127869-2130233 GCF_000181295.1 Otolemur garnettii
AAGAAAGATGGAGACTTTACGTCTTTCATGTTCACATGGATGGAGCTGGAAAATGTTCTTCTTAGCAAACTATCACAAGAATGGAAGAAAAAGTATCCAGTGTACACATCCCTATTATGAAACTAATTTATACCTTTTACATGAAAGCTATAACCTAATAACAGCCTAAGAATATGGGGGGGAGAGGGGAAGGGGGAATGGTTGGAGGGAGGGGAATTGGAGGGATTACTTCTGAGGTTTATCTTGCAAGGGTACAAGTGAATCTTTCTAAAAGTAGAATGTGAACGTTTTAAAATAATAACTAATAAAATGACATGAAGGCTATGTTAACCAGTTTGATGGAAGTGTTTCGTATTGTGTGTTAAAACTCCACACTGTACCCCAGAAGTGCATTTATGTACATAGTTACCATTCAATAAAATAAATAAATAAATAAATAAAAATGGATCAAATGTCAAAAAAAATGCAGTGCTAATTTAATATTCAAAATTAAAGGGGGTGGAGAAAAATGGGAGATGGGAGACATCTCCTTGCTGGCTAATTGTAATGAGACAGAGGAAAGTGGAAATCAGCCACCACTGACTTAGGAAATCTGCACAGAAACATCACTCCAGGGGCACACTGAAGCAGCAGGAGACTTCAGGAGCCAATGAGGAGGTCTGGAGCTGAGTAAACCAACACAGAAGTAAGGTGCTTAGTATGGGCAGAGGCCAGCCAATTGGTTGGCTCTCCCACGGAGGGCTGGAGATGGGAAAGGGCTATCCTGAAGTATTTTGATTTTGGACCAGGCTTCTCAGTGGAGCAGCATGTAGACTCAAACATCATCCAGTGGCTAGCGCTGAACACCAGGTAGGGAGGTGGGTTCTCTCATCCACTTAGCTACTGGTGGGGTGCCCCCATTGTGTGAAGACCTCTCATGCAGGAGGAACAGTCCACAGGGTCCTAGTGCATGGCCAACTCTGACACACCTGCTGAACTTGAGCAGCCATGCTTTGGGTAAGCTGAGCAAGCCCTGCACACCCTGGGAGATCTGCTTTGCTATTGCGGGGGGGGGTGGGGGGGCTCCTGGGAAGTCTGGCAAGCGATTTGGGACCCCAGTCCCAAAGTGAATGCTGTCAAAGTGAACAGGCTCAGATTGAGAGCACAGAAGTCAGGAAGACAAAATCCTGTCTCCTTTGCAACTAGGGAGTAGCTTCTGACACCAATGACATATAGTCAATCTAGTATGTGTTCTCATCTCCTAACACCCCAGTGCCATCTACTGTCCAGACAACATATGTGTGTCTACATACATACACACACATATATTGTTTTACATATTTTGCTTCTTTTTCAATTTTTTCCTAATTTTTTCTTTTATTTCGCTATTGTTGATATTTTTGTTTAGTTTTTCTGCTTGGTTGTATTTTTATTTTTTCACTTCTACTTTTTTCAATAGCAAGGGCTCCTCCATTTTCTACTTTTCTCATGTTTCTCAGATAAATTTCTCATACAACAGCTAAGATAATCCTGTTATTTTTCTCTTCTTTATCTTTCATAATTATATTTTAATT
The DNA here is from genome assembly GCF_000181295.1 of Otolemur garnettii. Lineage (NCBI taxonomy): Eukaryota > Metazoa > Chordata > Mammalia > Primates > Galagidae > Otolemur > Otolemur garnettii. The sequence continues at coordinate 2,129,423 of NW_003852587.1, forward strand.
TTGGCCTATTTTTCTTATTTTTTCCTCTTTTCTGAGGGCTGGAGAGTGATGGAATTGGTCTGGCTCAAGGAGACCATAAGCTCATAAGTCTGGGGCATCCTTTTAGCTGTGTCCTTTGAAAAGAAGGCATTAGTAGGTCCCTACTATGATATACTGCTGATTTATTTCTATATTGGAAAATGTAGGGTCTTGCTTTAGAGGGACCTACCTATCACAGCCCCCAAAGTCCTAGAGCTACAGATATGGTTAAAGTACATAGCAGAATACTATCATTTCTCCAGTCACTCTCTTTCTCTCTTAGCATCCTTTTCCTCTCCTTTTCTGCAATTCTTTCCTTCCACTTCCTTCTTTTTTTCCCCTCTTTGTCCTTTTTTTTTCTTTCTTCCTTCTCACTATTTTTTTTTATTCAATGATAACTGTATACATTAATGCAAACATGGGGTACAGTGTAGTGTTTTCATATATAATTTGAAATACTTTTATCAAGCTGGTTCACATAGATTTCATGTCATTTGCTTAGTCATTGTGTCAAAACCTTTATATTCTAGTTCTAAAAAAGTTCACTTGTACCCTTGTTAGACAGATATATAGGTGATCTTTCCAGTCACCCTCCCATCACCCAGCCGACCCTTCTCCCCTCCCTTTCTCCACCCCCTCCCCATAGTCTTCTGCTATAATTAAGTTGTATCTTTCATTTGAGAGCTATAAATTAGTTTCATAAAAGGGCTGTGTACATTGGATACTTTTTCTTCCATTCTTGTGATACTTTGCTAAGAACATTTTCCAGTTCCATCCATGTAAACATGAAGGA
>NW_003852587.1:2130540-2132752 GCF_000181295.1 Otolemur garnettii
AGTGTAGAAGTGTTCCCTTTTCTCCACATCCACGCCAGCAACTCTGGTTTTGGGGTTTTGTGATATGGGCCAATCTTACTGGAGTTAGGTGATATCTCAAAGTAGTTTTGATTTGCATTTCTCTAATGATTAAGGATGGTGAGCATTTTTTCATATATCTATAGGCCACATGCCTATCTTCTTCGGTGAAATTTCTCTTCAAGTCCTTTGCCCACCTTGCTATGGGATCACTTGTTTTTGTTTTTTGTTAATAAGTTTGAGGTCTCTATGGATTCTGGTTATTAAACCTTTGTCAGAGACATAACCTGCAAATATTTTCTCCCATTCTGAGGGCTGTCTGTGTTTACTTACTGTGCTCTTGGCTGTGCAGAAGCTCTTTAGTTTAATCAGGTCCCAATAGTGTATTTTTGATGTTGCTTCAATTGCCCGTGGGGTCCATCTCATAAAAATTTCACCCAGGCCGATTTCTTCAAGTGTTTTCCCTGCACTTTCTTCTAGTATTTTTATGGTTTCATGTCTTAAGTTTAAGTCCTTAATCCAGTGAGAATCTATCTTAGTTAAAGGTGAAAGTTGTGGATCCAGCTTTAGTCTTCTACAGGTCCCCAGCCACTTCATCCAGCACCATTTGTTAAATAGGGAATCTTTTCCCCATTCAATGTTTTTAATTGGTTTATCAAAGATGAGGTGACGGTAGGTAGCTGGATTCATCTGTTGGCTTTCTATTCTGTTACATACATCTACCTCTCTATTTTTGTGCCAATACCATGCAGTTTTAAGCACTATCGATTTATAGTATTGTCTGAGGTCTGGTAGGGTGATTCCTCCTGCTTTGTTTTTATTCCTGAGTAACGTCTTAGCTATTCTAGTTCTTTTCTGATTCCATATAAAATGAAGTATTATTTTCTCAAGATCTTTAAAATATGACAGTGGGGCTTTAATGGGGATTGCATTAAAATTGTATATTGCTTTGGGTAATATGTACATTTTAACAATGTTGATTCTTCCTAGCCATGAGCATGGTATGTTTTTCCATTTGTTAACATTTCCAGCTGTTTCTCTTCTTAGAGTTTCATAATTATCTTTATAGAGAGCTTTCACATCCTTTGTTAAGTAAACCCCCAAATATTTCATCTTCTTTGGTACTACTTTAAATGGGATAGAGTCCTTGACTGTTTTTCTCAGCTTGGCTGTTGTTGGTATATATAAAGGCTACAGATTTATGAGTGTTGATTTTGTATCCTGATATGCCACTGTATTCCTTGATCACTTCTAAGTGTTTTTTAGTTGAGTCCCTGTTGTTTTCCACATATACAATCATATAATCTGAGAAAAGTGAAAGTTTGATGTATTTTGTTCCTATATGGATGCCCTTAATTGCCTTTTCTTCTCAAATTGCAGTAGCTAGAACTTCCATTACAATGATAATAGCAGTGGGGACAATGAGCAACCTTGCTTGGTTCCTGATCTGAGTGGGAATGATTTCAATTTAACTCCATTGATTACAGTATTGGCTGTGAGTTTGTTGAGAAGGCCTCTATCAGCTTAAGAAATGGTCCTTCTATACCAATTTTTTTAAATGTTCTGATCATGAAGGGATGCTGGATATTATCAAAAGCTTTTTCTGCATCGATTGAGAGAATCATAAGGTCTTTGTTTTTTGATTTGTTTATGTGATGAATTACATTTATAGATGTACGTATGTTGAACCATCCTTGAGATCCTGGAACAAAACCTACTTGGTCGTGGTGTACAATTTTTTTGATGTGTTGCTGGATTCTGTTGGTTAGGATCTTGTTGAATATTTTTGCATCAATATTCATTAGTGATATTGATCTATAATATTCTTTTCTTGTTTGGTCTTTTCCTGGTTTGGGAATCAAGGTGATGTTTGCTTCATAGAATGTGTTGGGTAGGATTCCGTCTTTTTCAATGTTTTGGAAAAGGTTTAATAATATAGGTACTAGTTCCTCTTTAAAGGTTTAGTAGAATTCTGATGTGAAGCCATCTGGTCCCAGGCTTTTCTTTTTGGGGACATTTTGTGTAGCTGATGTTATTTCAGAATTTGATATGGGCCTGTTCAACATTTCCACTTCATTCTGGCTAAGTTTTGGGAGATGGCGTGCTTCCAAGTATTGGTCGATTTCTTTCAGATTTTCATATTTCTGGGAATAGAGTTTCTTGTAGTATTCATTGAGGATTTTTTGAATTTCTA